>NW_020955332.1:1529399-1574616 GCF_003031625.1 Empidonax traillii | reverse complement strand
TTCATCATCGAGGTCTGCTGTGGCCCTTTGGAGCATCATGCTGAAGAAGATCGTGAATAAGGTTGGAGCGAGAACGCAGCCTTGCTTCACACCATTGGCTATTGGAAATGGCTCAGAAAGTGTGTCCCCATATCTGACTTGACCGCGCTGGTCCTCATGAAGCGAGATGATCATTTTGAGGAACTTGGGAGGACATCCTAAACGTTCCAAAATCTGCCACAGACCTTTTCTGCTCACAGTATCGAAAGCCTTGGTGAGATCAACAAAGGTAACATAGAGTCCTTTGTTCTGTTCCCGACACTTCTCTTGCAGTAATCCTATTTTGATGACTATTAGAAATTCAAATTGCTTAATTTTTTATCTTCCTTATTCATCTATTTAATTTTATTCTAATATGTCTTTTATTCTAATACATCTTGTATTCTGATACACCTAATGTGTTTTAATATATATAATACGTTCTAATACACCTTAGTACAGATACGAGAGTTGTGATCGTAAGAACTGTTGAATCACCAAATGGTAGAGTCATGCACATTTTTATGCTTTGTTACAACCATCATAAGCCAAACACAAATCATCTCTTCTCATTTACTGCTTTGACTACCATGTAAAATGGGGAAAACAATCCTGAAGAAAGTTACAGGAAAAAAAAAAGGAAATCCCACAGCATTTTTTGCAAGTGTTGGAAAAATCCATAGAAATCAAATTATATGAATCGTGATATAACACATTTTCAGCTCTGTTATTGTCTGCATTTATGGCACGAAGGTTATTTACCCTATGAACTGTAAAACTCTTTAACCATACATTCTGCCTTCCATCACCTCCTCACATCTCACAGGCTGAGCAGGAGAAGGATGTGTCACTTTGAAGCTATCCAGGTAGTACCTAGGTAAGGACAGCAACTGGGAGGATTAATTGTTCATAGGTGATGTGTAGTGACTCAGTGCTTCTGTTTGGAACTGCTGCACCTCTGAGATGAGGGAATGAGAGAGAAGCTGTCTCTCCCATCTGAGTGCCCACGGCGAGCAGCTCTTTAACCAGCGCTGGACTTGCATCCTGCTTTTCATTCTGCTACGTTGCATTGGCCTCTAATCCTGACAGTCCTAGAGGAGCTAAGAAAGCTATTTAGCCTAATCTCCCCATTCCCAAAACTGACAGCAATTTATTAATGTGACATATATAATTTTTTTTAGAAGGTACTTAGGGTATGTGGGTTGCAAAATGTTACAAAATCCAGACACTTTCACAAGGTAAACTTGTAGCTGCAAGTCAAGTCAGAGCCTGAGCTACAAAATATATGGAAGTAGAGTCAGCCTTCTGAATCCCCTCTGCTTATATCAAGGGAGGGCCACTGCCAGTTAGACTGAAGATGCCTCATTAGGATTCCCACTGTTGATCTTGGGGCATTAATGTAAACTGTTTAGTAAAGTAATATCAGTAGATCCATTCTAGATGTGTAGATCAAAGATGTGTAAAACACAGAGATAGAAATGGATTATTATCAGATATATTAATGGCTGACCCTTTGAAATGAAAATCTAAAAAAATGATAAAAGAAAATGTATGTGTTTGGCAGCTGCAGCAGGTATCTGCAGCAGACCCACCAATAAGGACAATATTGTTCATATGCACCCTTAAGAAATGTATGAAGCAACTATTTCTGGAGTGTTAGATATATATTATATTTATGATTATTGAGGCCACCAAAACTGTAGGCTATGTTCACCCACATTTTTCTCTATTTCCTCATAATGATGCATCCCAGATGTCATCACTCACTATGCACACAGCTGTGGATCATCAGCCCAAGCTGTGGATTCTCCTGGAGATTCAAGGATACGAAGGTTCAGTGTTGCAATTATTTTCCGGAAGTTATGATCCATGATCAGTGCCAAAGTGCACCAACCCTCTTGCAAGCAGAGGGTTGATCTGTATTCAGGTTACAAAACTCAGGAAGAACATTCATATATATTTGCTTCAGCAGAAATCTGATTTCCTGAAGATGTGTGAGTTAGAGAATGAAGGATTTCTAACCTCCTTGTTCTCCTTGCAGGATTAGTACATCATTTCTTCTTCAAGGTATTGAAGTAGAATAAATTGTTGACAGAAGAGAAAATTACCAAACTCTTTAACCTTTTATCTGTTACTTCCCAGGGTCCAATCAGCAGAGCTTATGCTGGTGTAGCTCATTACAGGTTGACGATAGGACATTGGCACCTTTTCTGTATCACCTGGGAAGGAGGTGGTGCAGATGAGAAGCAGATGCCAGGATGCCACATGGAGCTCAAATGCCTGGAGCCTCAACCTCCACCAGCATATGCTGGGCATTTGCTTCTGCTGCTCTGAAGTGGGACAACCTTTGCTTCCTAAAACTGTCATCTGATTTTCACCTTGGACTCAGTAGTGCTTCACATTGCTCAGAGAGCCTGGCACTTCCAGGGAGGGCTGATCCTGCTGCGTCTATGCAGGACCAAGAACACGAATGAACAGTAAAGTTGCTGATCCCAGAAAGTGTCGGAATGATGGCGTGCACAATTAGCTCATCCAGTTGAAAGAGTGAGGATGGTGTGAAGCATCTTGGCTGGGATGGTGCTATGCCCTCAAGCAGTAGGGCTAAGGGCCAAGTTTACCTTGCAGACTGACTTTCAGGGTGGCTGAATGCTACCAGAGATATAATCTTGATACTCATCAATTATTTATCAGGAAATACATTTATAAAGAATTCCATAAAATTATACTCTTCAGTATACGCAAGTCAATTATTAAACAACATAAGAAAATAAGAGTAATCCCTGATATTGGTGTCAAGGTGCTGCATAAAGCATTTAAAATTCTGGTGCAGTTTTGGTGAGTACCATTTTCTAAAATTGTTGAGGTACAGGTGAGGAAGGACCCAGAGTTTGAACCCAGTGCTGGGTGCAAATAGCAATATTTTTTATAATTCAAACTGTTTAAGCAAGTTATGGGCTCAAAATCTGCTCAAAGTCTACTGAAAGATTTTCTTTGTTAGGATGCTTTAAATTTCCAGTAGTACCAGCTTCTTTATGCTAGCTGGCTGTACACACTGTTCTTAAGGGTCCATTTTTCCATACTCTTTCACGGGAGAGTTCCACTAACCTGACACTTCCAAACCACTTTGTCATTTCTCTCGGTTCTGGTACGAACTTAGTTCTGAGTGTAAGTCCTGTCCAAACAAAAACATTACCTTGTAGAAACAGAGAAAACACAAAGTTGCTGATACAGTGCCATAGTTTTCTAGGACTGTCATTGCTTTTGGTCTGTCCTACTGGATGAGTCTCTTTTTAAGTGTTCATACACTTATACTCACATCCAACACTCCTTGTGCTTATCTCATGCTTGTGGTAGTTGTTCCTATCTATGCCACACTTTCAGAGATTACTGGGTTTTCACTTGACTGTTCAGATGTGGTTAATAATGATAAACAGCATATGGTAACCTGAGAAAATTATCTAAATACTCCTTGATGCCTGAAGAAAATACTTGAGAGCGCTCTGGTTTCCCCCAGAAATTCTGTGTATTTCTTTCACCCGGCCATGAAAGTCTTCGTGAAAAATGGAGGTATTCTTTCGATGGATGTTACAAGAACTCCCCTAAAAGAAACTGAACACATGACTTCCAAGAAGAAAACAAAACTGGACTCATCATCTTTGGTACTCAGAATGAATATTTTAAACTGATAAACCAAAAAAAGGGCACAAGTGACCTTGAAAATTTTACCCGTGGTTGTTGTGTATACTATGCCAGATTTCTGACTGTGATCAAGATGAGTGAAAGAAGTCTTCTCTTTTTTGCATTTACTTCAATGCAGTGGACGTTATTTAGCTGACTTCTTTTCCCTAGTGAGGCCAGATCAAACTGATACCTGTTTAATTTCAAGACACGAGTAACTAACTCCACTTGCTTCAGCACCAACAGGCATTACAAAACCAGGTTCTCACCAGCTTGTGGATGATAACACAGATCACCTTTGTAGCAGGTCCCAAATGACAGTGTAAAATTAGAGAAATGCTAAAGCAGACAGCACGTTTTTTCCATGCCAGTTTAACTGACCATCAGCCTTGGCAGCTTAGGGCTTTCCTCCCAGCCCACAGACCCTCCACTGCACTGGCAAACCACTCACTGGACACGGGCAGTTTGTATAAAGAACTAGTAGAAAACTATTTGGTTTACATTTAGTAAAAGCCATTCTCTGATCATTTATTTCTTGGGGTAAGCCACCCCTGGAAGCAGAAGAAGCCAACACTGTGGATAGTGTGGGGTGAGGGCTATTTAAGGCTTTGGGAGAGAAGAGTAGGGATATAACAGCCCAAACCTGAGGCCAATTTAAGTTGCTGTAGCACCACACTCAATAGGCAAAATGTAACCTGAAATTACTTGGAACTGTTACTAAACTTTTTGCCTTTCATACTGATTTCTTTAAACACCAGCTAGCTCCTTTCTTTTTCCCCCATTTCTATAGAAATTATTCTGAGAAGTTAATACAGTGAAACAAAACAGGGTGAGGGGAACATTAATGGGCTCATGAATAAAAAAGAAAAAAAATCCTCATGTCTTCAAAGC
This sequence comes from Empidonax traillii, assembly GCF_003031625.1. Lineage (NCBI taxonomy): Eukaryota > Metazoa > Chordata > Aves > Passeriformes > Tyrannidae > Empidonax > Empidonax traillii. The sequence goes on along the minus strand of NW_020955332.1, from coordinate 1,570,029 downwards.
TCGAGGCTGTTCTAGTGGTAGTGCAGAAGTGGTTTGGGGTTTGGTTTGTTGTTTTTACAAGGCAGCCTACAATATTAAAACAAGCAGATCCATCAGGGCATATGTGTTATAATGAATCTCTGTAGTATGCAAACAAGTAAAGTGGTTTCTTGACCTAACAGTGTTCTTTCAATTTTATACTAATTTTGATTTACAAGAACCAGCTGTTTCGTCTCCAAAGCACTGCAAGAAATCATTAAGCCATTTAGAAAACTTGAAATGACTACATGAAGCACAGAGCAGTAAAGGAACAGGGGTTTGGATCTGAAACACAAAGGAATTTTAGATACCTTAAATGAAAGCTCATTCAGTAGTACCCTCTGAACCCCCACTTTGCTTCAGGGGGTTTTTCTTTTCTGCCCAAAACACTAATTATTCTGCTAGAATCCATGGGTGCCTAGATTTCTGTCCTAAAGATCTTCTGTGTTCCTTCACACCCAGAACTCAATAAGACTTACTAAAGAGTCTCTCCTCTACCTGTCTTAATGCATGACCAACCTGAAAGTCATTCCCAAAGCAGTGTCAGTATTTTTTTTTAAGTCTTAATACCTGTGGTGCTTAGTCTAGATGGCCTCTTTCTTAGCTTGCTGGGTTCTTTCAATGCTGTTTCTAGGACCTACACAAGAACCTAGAGGCTGAAGGTGGGGCTAATGCAGAATTTGGGGAACTGAGATCAAGGAGTAGGTACTTCCCACCAATCCTTTTATTTGTTTAAAGTCTTTTGGCATGTCTATTTTTACCAGAACAGTTCCTGAGGCACCTTTAATTGGTGTTTAGGGTTGGTTGTTTGGTTTGTTTTTGGTTTGTTTTTTTTTTTTGTGGACTAAACTGGGTTTCTCATTACCTAAAACTGTTTGGATCCACCTGCTATTAATCTTTCCATCAAAGTCCCCATCCAGTGTACAGGTACAGAAGATGTTTGCTAGAATCATGTCTTTATCTTACATCAAACATTATTATAAGTTGGATTATGAAAATGCAACTTCCTCTGTGGCTCTGGCCTCTGATTCCTCAGACATCAATAGTTTTCATGTCCAGACTATGTTTTTATATTATTACTATTATTATATTAAAAATGTGTGGGTTTTTCATGTTTTTAGTCTCAATTTTCTTGCATCATTTGACTTCCAGAGAACAACTGGCAACTAGAAGACAGTGTTGCCAGTATAAATACTTCTCATAAAATTATGTCCTTTCTTCACCGTTTAATTTCCCTTTACACCTTTCAGATTTATTATTTTCCCCCCTTCTTGATTTTCCTTTAAATACATCTTGCTGAAAACATTCCAATACTGCCAAGACTCAGGGATCCCTTGCTTTTCTTCATATTGTCTTGCACCTGCCTATGATTTTAGGTATTCTCATAAAACAAATAGAGTATTTGTGCTGAAGAGCAGAAGCAAACAGAAATATGGATATCAGAATTGAGTACAGAAATATAATCAGAAATCAAATCTTCCTTTAAATGCTCTCAGTATGAGGTACAATACACTGCATGAAGGGGATTCCTGTTGTCTAACCATGCTGTAGTCTTTCATGAAGGCTTTAATAAGTCTATTTTTGCCACCAAATCCAAGATGTTTCAGTTCAGCTTTAAAAACTGAATGTGGTTTCTCATATATATTTGACTGCAGTGCTTTCTTTAGGTCTCAGCTGCAGGCAGATGAGCAATTCTAATGCTACAAGGACAAAAAACATGTATGCAGGCAGAGAAGGTTAAAATTAGATGGGCTGTTTGTTACTTGTCACATGCTGTTGTGGATTGCATCGGTGGCTCCATGTATGTTATACTATAAAAAGATTAAAAGTCAATGAAAGGAAAACAACGAAACTGAAACACACTAGAAAGGAAATAGAAAAATAACTGTACCGGTAACAGTCCAAGCCTTTACCCTCAAGCATTTTTTTTAAATCTTTTTATTGGTGTTTTGCCAAATTTGTAAATAAAGCTAGAGCATGTCTTCAGGGAAAGGAACTAGCTTACAAGACTACAGCATTTAATTATAGGCCAAAAAATAAATTAAAAAAAAAATTGTGAATATAGTAGAACACAATGCTTCCATGGAAAGAATAAATAGTTAAAAATAGTGTACACGATAACACATGAAAACCTATGTTTGAATCACTGATTCCAATAAAAGAGATGTGTACAGTCAGACCAAACCACGGTGACATGTGATTACAATAAACAGATACAGTAAGTCTTTCACAGCAGTGGCAGGTTATAACGCTTGGAAGAAGTAAGTGGCTTTTTAGTAAAGACATTTCAGGTGATGACTTCATCTTTCTCTGTTGCCCTTTATATAGCTAATGAGTGAAATTGCAGTGAAAGAATCCTGAATAAATCCGTGATTAAGTACCAGACCCAGGTTTCCCCAGAGAATTAAGAGGGATTGGGGCAGAATCTTGACTTGGCAGGATTCTAGCTGCTTGATAAGGTTGATTTAGTTAGAAAATAATTTTGAGCATTAGGGAAAGTATTTCACATTCCAATCCTACGTGTAAAAAAAAAAAAAAAAAAAAAAAAGCAAACCAAAAAGTGCTTTGAAATCATAGTTTTGTCTAATTTTCCATCTCTCCTGGATTTAAAATACTAGCATTATATTATACCTTTACTCACGTGGACTCTTCCGAGACTCAGGAGGAAAGCGGGGTCCAAAGATGAGTAATGATATCTAAAACAGACTTCAAACTGAACTCCTTACATGCTGACTGGTTACCACTACTTATATGGGTAATGAAAATAGTGTGAAATTGTGCTTTTAACCATAAATACATACAGCATTTTTTAAATTGAAAATCGTAAACTGTTACAGGGATTAGATCAATAAAATGAGGAAAATTTATTATCCTTTATGAGGGTACAGTATACTCTTTCTAAAATATCCTGTCTTGTATGGTAAACAGCTTCAGAAGCTTTAAAAATGTCTAAATGAGAAATGGGAAATCTCAGAGATTTATAAAGGCAAAATGATAAGAAATTACTTAAATATTTATTCATCAACGAACTGACAACAAAGTCTTCAACTGCATATATCATGTTCCCTATTTACAATTCCATTATATAATTAAATCAACAAATCTTAAAATACGTGCATGGTCAAAATTAGCAGATGGTCATCTTTCTCTGCTCAAAAATCCCTTAAAAAGCTGGTCTTTGAATAGCAGTTGGCAGGAAAAATATGCAGATGGCTGAAGTAACTTTAATATATATCTATTACTGATACTAAATTAAATGGGATAATTACACATCATAATCACTGATGATTAATTACAAACAACAGAAAAAAATATATATATATATATAATTTCATATGTTAGTTCTTAAAGTGGACTGCTAAAACAGCTACGTATCGAATAAAAAGATTAAAACCCAAATTAGATATGCTGTTGGGAAAAAAAAAAAAAACCAAGGAAAAAATCCATAACCAGTCAATCAGCTGCGCAATAGGCATCTCTTGCACTGTGCCCTGAAGGTCAGTCGTCTGTGACTCTGATGGCATGTCAAGAGGAGTGATTTGCTTTAGCTGAAAAGAAGTCTGCCCATCACTGAAATATAGCCAGTCTGTTTTCAATTTAGATCCTCCTTTTTCCCTCAGACAAACAGGAGATAATCTGTGTTGTATACCCACAGGCATAATAAAGAACTTGGCAACTGAGCACACATCAGTGGGCTGAAATAGATTTAGGCTAGCTATGCTTGGCCTATAAAGGTATAGTAGTGATTCCTAACACCATTCAAAATGGTCAAGGAGGCCACTAAATTACAAGTTGCATTCTGGACTGTTTTATCACTGTTCTATCCTTTTATCTCGATCTACTGGCCTCCACGCCAATGCTACCTCATGCCAACATCACATATACCTCTTTAAGGTCCTCAGCAGCCTCCTCCAGGCTGCTGTCAGTGGTCTCAGTTTGTATATCCCTTTAATGTAACAGAGTTCTTTCCTAAAATTGCTGAATCTGCACATAGATCAAACACAGCATAAGCATCTAGATGATGTTCCAGCTAAAATAATTTCCTTTTCTGATGGGAGACTTATACTTTATTATCTACATCCTTATTAAAATACATCTTAATAGAGAACAAGAGAAAACATGGAAGGGGGAAAACCAATGTCTTTCACTAAACTTTTATTAGAGAAAGGTTCAAAACAATATGCCATGTTTCCTTTTTCAGTAAGGAGGTTCACCTTTCCCTTTAACAAGTGAACGTCAACTATACTCATTGAAAAGGGTCCTAACGTATCTTCACCACTTTGCTTATTTTATCAAGCAATTTATCTGTGGCAAAGAAATTACTGTAGTGCCTTAGCACAGCATAAGCAATGGCAACTTCACCCTACTGTGATGAACAGCGCATTGATCAGTGGCAGGTACTTCAGCCCAAGTCCATTTCAAATGTTTACTCACATCTTCTTGGTCACTGGCCTCAATTATTAATTCTGTTGCTGTAACTACACAAGTGACATACTGCAGACACTGGATATTTATCAAAAATCCTATCCTGGTCCCATAGGAGTCGTGAGTCTGGGTTTGGGATTCTTCTTTCAGATAAAACTCTTAAAAAGGCAGAGGTGTGCATGAAGATAGTGCACACAGGAGGTGCCAGCAGAAAAAAGCAGTTCAGGTACAAAGAGCCACAGTATTTACCTGTCTACTGACGACATTTTCTTCCTATGGGAAAATCAGGTTTCAGTCATTGTAACACTGTCAAACCTTTCTAAAAGTAATGAAGGCAAAGACATGATTGACCCTGCTTCAGGTTTAATCATGCTTTGATTTTGTTTCATTATAGTTTCTAGGCCTATCTATTTTGAAATGATCGGTTTTTTTAAGGATTTAGAAAACAGTGAAATCACTTTCTCAGATTATCAAGTCTCACAGCCACTTTTTTTCTATTATTGCTCTCCATCCCCCAACAGTCTACTCAGTTTTACAATAAACTGTCCTTGAGAAACATCAGGAAGATTGAATGTACCTAGACTACTCAAGAGAATAAACCATCTCCACAAGGTTGGCAGGACTCTAATTTTGAAAAAAGATACCAGCTCATAATTTCAAAACCAGCTGTCTTATTGAACAATTTTATTCCAAAACGCTGGATTAACAAGTTTGATATATGACTTCAGTGGATTTCACCTGATTAACTGGACCTGTGGCTTACAGCAGTACTGCATAAGAGTAGTTGTACATAAGTGACATATTTTTCTGATGTACTTTTGTAGTGTGCCAATTTGTTCAAGTGCCAGATGACAGAAAAATAAAACTGGGGATATGGAGAGGAGAAACTGAAATAGGTACTTAAATCCCTTGGACTGTATTATCATTCTGACATTTTAAGACAATGCATTACTGTTAAATCTGAATTTCATGAAAGTTACAGGAGCTTTACCATTTAATTTAATCTTTATGATTGGTGAAGGCAATGCATGTTACCAAACACATTTATTTCTCAAGCAATGATTTGTATTTCTTGATTCTCCACATAAGGAGAGATAAAAGTAGAAATACAAATTGTGCTTATGGACATGAAACAAAAATGCCCAGCTTTCTCTTGAGAATAAAATATACTTGAGGCTATTTAACATCTAGACATATGTAAAATGGCTCTTTATATTATCTATTATCTCTAGGACAGCTTTATATAATTTTTGCACCTGAAATTTATAATACAAACAAATTTCCATGAAAAGTTTTTTTAATAAGATAGGACAATCTTTGTGATAAATAGCCAGTTTCACTAAAGAGTATTAATGATTTCCTGCAGAAACAAACAGCAGCGATCAAGTATAATTTAAGAAATTATGAATTAAATCATTATGAGTTAACCTTAGCCATCCAGAATTTTGAAGCAAGAACTCTATTAGGGAAGTGCATTGATTTAATTGCACTTTTTATACTTTTAGTCAAAATGTCAAAGGTATGCTCCGAATTGCATATTATCTGAGGGCTTGATTACTTGCTTGTTAATAATTGTATCATTCATCTGGAAATAAACTCTTCTGACATTTAGCTTTACTCTGTTTGCTTTTTAAAGTGACACATGATTTCGCTGAGGCAAAGAAAAGAACATGAAGTAGGAAGCATACGGAATTAATTATTTACTGTGTAAAACTACATTTACATTGAACTGTGTCAGACCAGATCAGCTGAGGTTTTTAAACTCTTAGTGGTTATGGATGTGGATGATTCCCTTTTTGGATTCATCTGCCCTGTGCCCGCCCTCTGCACTTGCTCCCACTGCTGCCCAGCTGCCAAAAGTCCCCTCACATTCCTCTCAGAAGTTCCAGTTCAGCAATGACTGGTTGAATAGTTAGGCTAACAGTTTAAGTCACTGCATTGTCTGGACTAATAAAAAAATGCAGTCCTGATAAAACACTACTTAAGCTAATACATGTCACCACAGATGAAATGGATTGAGAAGTCCTCACGTGAGCTATTGCAGCTGAGCATAGCAACATCTTATGCAAAGAGGTTTTGGAAAGGATACATATCCACAGCTAAGCTTTTATATAGTCTTCAGGGTTCAATGTGGGTAGGTCATACTCTGGCTCAATCACATCTTTCAGTGATGATGTTCCCATCCAGACATAGGATGCTTTGATCGTACAAACCCTGACAACACTGAGCAAGAGTTAGGTGGGAGCAGGGTCCTAATATGCAGCACAGAGCACAAATCCTAACATGCTCTGAGATCTTCTGTACTGGATGCCTAACCATGCTGGATTCAAATTAGTTTCATCTGCTTTGACCTGTCTAGGCTTGTTCAGCAAATGGAGAAACTGGGCTGCAGGCCTGCTGACACCACAGATAAAATTTCAGTGCTGGATTTGGTTGCAGCAAATACTTTGTTTGGGGTATTATCTTCATCGTGATAAGAAGTCTGGAGAAGACTGGTCTCCAGGAGACCTTATAGCAGCCTTCCAGTGCCTAAAAGGGGCCTACAAAAGATCCAGAGAGGGGTTTTTCACAAGGGCTTGTAGTAGCAGGACAAAGGGGAATGGCTTTAAAATAAAAGAAAGTAGATTTAGATTAGATATTGGGAAGAAATTCTTTATTGTGAGAGTGGTGGGGCACTGGAACTGGTTGCCCAGAGAAGCTGAGGATGCCCCATCCCCGAAAGTGTTCAAGGCCAGGTTGGATGGGGCTTTGAGTAACCTGGTCTAGTGGAAAGTGTCCCTGCCCATGGCAGGGGGGTGGAAACTAGATTATCTTTAATGTCCCTTCCAATCTAAAAGATTCTATGATATATAATAATACAATTTCATTCTGTACTATAGAGTGGACTGTCAGTAGTTATCATTGGGCCTAGATAGACAATTTTTCAAAATAATTCTCTATCAGGTAACAAAAAGACTGTATTCTATTAATTTCATTCCTTACTGGCTCATATTAGCAAATAGTTTCTATTTCTTGGGTAATTAGAGGGGGGAAAAAAGTGATTGGATGTGTTGACTGTCATATAGATAAAGGATGTGCTGATTCTCTTGCTCCAAAGTGCTGATCCCACATTCATCCCTCTCAGTGAGAGGCTAGTGTTGAACTGCCACAGCCTATTTGAACACTGTCAATAGTTTAAATGTAGTCAGACCCCAAGTAAGATAAGAAAATTAGTAGAGTCATGTTTCCAGTTGCTGCTTTCAAAATCACAAAGCAGAACCTCTTGTTCTAAAGGGAAAAAACCACAACCAACCAACCAACCAACCACAGTCTCCCCCCGAAAACACCAACACAGCAATTAAAATGAAAAATTAGAACAGATGCTGCTAGGTCCCAGAATTGATGACCGTGTCTGTCTGAGCTCAAATGTCAAACTTGCTACTTGGATGTAGTCTCAAAGGTGTTGTACATCACCTAGAAATTTTTGCTCTGCTTCCTCCTACTACCACTTACCTTCTACCAAGACTATGTTTGTCAGAAAGTTAGGCCCGATGTTTTAGTTAGAGAAATACAGGAGGATATATATTAGAACAGACGGATGATAGACATCATTGAATTTATTGCTCTGCTTTTTTTGTCTGTACTTAATGCATCAAAGCTATCTTGAAAGAACTTGGATTAAACTTATCCAACATGGGTAAAATTTGTTGCTGGTACTGCTAAGTTTGGGAATTTTAAAATATATTTTATCATCAGAAAACCTATGTACTTTTTGTATTCATAAAATAAACTTTCTTGTTAATGGAGACAAAGCTCCATACAAGAAGTAATTAAAAAAATACAGTGTTCGCTATCCATAGGAAAACAAAACACAACAATTAAAATAACCCATAAAAAGTGAGAAGAGAAATGTAGTGGATACAGTAATCCCTGTTTTATATAAGAGTTTAACATATCCTTCTATAAGTAATAATACAAAACATTCAGAAGACTTTTATCATGTGTTAAAAACCAACTATAAAACCGGAAAATAACATCCAATAAAATATAGAACCATAGAATCATAGAATGATTTGGGTTGGAAGGACCTTAAATATTGTCTAGTTCCAACCTCCTTGCCGTGGGTAGAGACATCTTCCCCTATCCAGGTTGCTCAAAGCCCCATCCAACGTGGCCTTGAACACCTTCAGCGATGGGGCATCCACAACTCCTATGGACACAATACGACTTCTGGATCTAAAGCATGCAAGAAAAACATAATTTATAATGAAAAAGCTTATTATTCCGAAACGTTTGGGTTTATTATTAAGAGCTGTCAAACAGGTAGCCCAGCAGAGGCAAGACTGTCTGAGTCCTACCTCCCTGGGGGCTGCCAATACTGGGGCTGAGCACATACACCAAATGCCTCCTGTCACAGCACTAAGGGGCCTGACTGTCCCTGCCCAGCCCCCTGGTGTGCCCCCCTGCTACTCATGGTCCAAGACCTTATGATAGCCCAGGGAGGTGCCTGATGCCCAGGGCTGCCCCCCAGCTGTCCTGCTCCTGGCTGGGGCAGTGGGACAGCTCTGGCTGCCAGGCCCTGCCCTCACAGACCCTGCAGGAATGCCCCACTGCTCCTGAGAGGGGCCCTCATGGGGACAGAAGCCAGGATGGGAGCCACAGTTCCATGACTAGATTACACCCCCAGCTACCACAGTTCCTCACTTTGTCCAGTGAACCCCAAACAGCAGCAGTGGCACCAGTGAATCTCAGTGAGATATGACATCATTCATATCTTCATGGCACTATATTTAGGTTATGTCATGTTACCTACAGCATGGTCTTCTTTCGTTTTTCCTATGAGCATTAAACCTTGAACCTTCTACAGTTCAAAGGCCAATTTTTATAGAAGGTCACTGAAATCCTTGCTGCATGATGTAGGTGTGCATGCACATTTACACATGACAATATAGTAACAGAGGTGAAGAATTAAGTAACTGGTATATGTCTGTGTATTTCACTGACTTGATTCTGCCAAGGGAAATGCCAGTTATAGCTGGTACTACTGCCATTTTCATACTCCCCTTTCCTGATACCTTTTCTGATCTTTTTGTCCTGTCTTGCCTGGTGTATTTGCTCGTGAAGTCATGACAATCTCACCTTCTACGTGCAGCACATAATTTTTGTGGCTTTGGTGTTAGAGATGTAATCTGGAAGCAGTGATTCCTGAAGGTTCAAAACCTGGGGAAAAAGGTTAATATAGCACACAATCATTTATTTTGTTAAAACATCTGGATTTTTTTAAAGGTTAATACTGGTAATTTAAAGAACATGTATTTCAGGAGGAAAACAAGGGTTTTCTGCTTTCCCTCCTAACCTTTTCCATACATAATGGCCAATAAAGAGGCTGACAGGTATAGGATCTATCAGCTAAATTTTTCATAGGCATGGAAGAAACCATAGCACTTTGTCAACTTACAAGGAGCAGATACAAAAAGATTAATTGAGCAGGAAACAGAGACAGGATAAAAGAAACACATTACAGAAGAAAATCTCTGCTCCTCAAATGACTGCCAGTCACATATATTGGGGTCTGTGTTCTCCTTTGATTTGTAAACCTTGTGTTCTTGATCACCTCACTCCAAAGTGAAGAGGACCTTACACAGTAAGACTAGAGGGAGCATCAGCTCTGAAGAGAAAGTAACTGAAAACCTGCTCCCACTTCTCTCTCTCCTTCCTTAGAAGACATTCTTGTGCTGTATCTGAGTAAGGTTCTGATAATTGGCCTCCCCCTCAGAGTTTAACTGAAAATGCATGCTAAGAGTCATTTAATATTAATTGCAGATTATCTAAAGGAATAGAGGCCTGATACACTGCAGAAGGATCACATCAGTCATGTAAGTACAGTGATCAATATCAGTACTCTGTATGTGAATTTGGCTGTAACAAGCAATTCCGCTAAGGGAGTGCATGTTCTCTAACCCTTGGTATCATCGCTCATTGCCTCGCTCTGCGGAAAGCTCTCAGCCAATGTATGGTGAGCATTAAAATATGAAACAGTCTAAGAATTGGAAACATTTCCCAGAACAATGTGAGCTGATGTAGTGGGGATGGCACACCAAAGGCCTGTATTCTTCGCCCTTTCCCTCCTTTCTTTTGGAAATATCACAGTGAAAATAGGATACAAGCAGCACTGAGGGCCTAAAATTTCTGCAATGCTGAAACTTTTGGGGAGGTTAACCATTGTGCCACCACTGCTCAGAAATGTGTTGTTTTCACTCTGGAGCCTGGCAAAACAGAATGAAATGAATTGGCCATGAATTGAGTGCTGGCAATTCAATCGTTGGCGCAGCAGTCACAGATGTTTTCAAGGCAGCTCACGCTGTGCTGTTCGTCAGCATAGTCAAAACTTGAAATATTTCCCAAACAGTTGTCTTTAACTGGGTATAAAGGGATGGATTATGCACTGAATGCATATGTATCACCAGATATGACAAGCAAGCACATTAATAGAAAAAGCCTCCAGAAACTTGGGGGCTACTGTTCTGCGTGAAGGGATTCGTGGAATACAGGATGCCTTCAATACCCAGAGATCCGTTATCATGTTCATGCCAATATTTCATTCTCTCTTAGCAGTGTCATAAATGATGTGTCCATGCCAGCCCTGATTTTAGGCAACCCAAAGAACCATCTGCTGCCTTGATTGCAGACGCCTTGTCCTGACGTGTGCCAGCAGGACAAGTGGCAGCATAATAGTGCTCAGAGTACCGTGCCGGAATGTGATCCTGGCCGACTGACAACAAAATGGGGCTGCTTGCTTTCTTGTTTGGATACTGGACATGTCCTCTTCTCCACAGCATCTTTGCAAACAAAGAAACAGCTTTGCAGCCACCAAATACTTAAGGCTGTCAAAGGTGCATTGTCTGTCTCAGCAAAGACGATAAGGAACACTTGTATGTATTTAAATTCCCACTCTTATCAGTAACATGTTGAAACTCAGTAAATGAGATTATAGTCCACTGGTGCAGTTGCCTTGTATTTAAATTCAGCATTTTTGCAGGCATTCAATTTGGGTGAAATAGCTGTCTGACTGTGATGAAAAATTATGGAAACATTGTGTATAACTTTGTCACATCCTGGTTTTACATTATTACTTGAAGAATATCACTAATATTGAATAATTTGATTCTGTTGCACATGAACCTGATAGGGGAAAAAACAGTTTTGTAAGGTATAATGCAATTCCCCCTTGCAGTACACAGCCAGAAGTCAGATGTAATGACTTTTACCTAAAAAAAAGGATCGATTGTGCTAGCTGAATCCCTGAGACAGTAAATTTCTGCATATTGTGAAACTTTGTAACAGAGTTGTTTTCTTCAGGAAAGCAACTGGAAAGTTATTTATTAATTATTTGTAAATTTAAAAAAAAAAAAATCTGAATTAATGTAATGACAGGGCCTAAATCTCAACAAGAATAGCAGTAAGAGTTTTAAATTCTTTTCAGCATGCTGCAACTTCATAAATACTGTGCTTTTCAGATATGGGCACGGAGGAAAGATCTTCCTGAAGAAAGGAAGCCACCCACCTGTGGAGGCCAAACCTTCCCATCTCTTGTCATATAACTAAATATCGAGTTGCAGTGATAGTAGGACACTTTCTGTATCAAAGAAACACAGAAACATGTTGGAATTTTTAATGGTCCAAGATCTATAATTTATTAATTTCCAGGAACAGGATGAGTAAGAACAGCAGCTGGGAGATGATGTCTTAATATTTCAAGTACGAAAATGAGTCTAAGGACCATTACACTAAGTCATGTTTTGCTGGGGTATGTTCCATGAGGCTTTCTATTTTTGCATTAATGCTTTCTGTTAAAAGTTACTATTGCATTCAAGCAACTGTCTGCTGCCAGTTTGCAGGAAGGTTTTTCCCATCACCACTCTGAGCAGAATAATAGCACGAGCAAGGAATAAAGACTGAGTGTAGCTGGATGGAAGCACAGGAAAAACATCCTTTGAGCACTGCTCCATAAGCAAGGGACTGTACGACAAAACCCATCCACAAATTTCACACGCCTTGAACAAATGAAATATAGGTGAACCTGTCATGCCTTATGGTGATTATCACTCTCCCCTCTCCTTCCCTCTCATCACCTCCCTCCCCTCCCCTCATGTTGCAAAATTAGTTTTGTGTCAGAACTGGCTGAAGTAATACAGTAGCATAAATTTGAACAATAACCTGGAAAGCACCTTTTTTCTGTATTTTTAAGTGGCAGCACTTGTATGACTTTTGGCTGTGAGTAGAATTTGTGGCCTTTTTGCTCATCCTTCTTTATAAAATGAGTCTTACAGCTTTCCATTTCAGCAGGTACCTGAGCCAGCTCATATGTGAGATAGCTGTAGAGAAAAATGAATAAATGTTCTTCTGTTGGAGAGACAAGATAGCCTACTCCAACACACCATCATCTTTTTTCCCAGGGCAATTGAAACTTAAACCACTTTCAGATTCACAGTGGAAATGAGATGACTTCAACAGTTAGAGAAATTTGGAAGCAGACCATCTATAGTAATAATGAAAGTATTTGCCCTCGGATGCAACTTCCTTTTCACCTTAGAATGACATTTTATGCTATAAGAAGGCCAGAAAACTTCAGAATATTATTTCTCAAATATTAACACTGAAAAAGACAATATTTTATTGAAAAAGTTCTTTATTTCCACTGAGTCTGTTCAAATGCTTGCCTGATATTAGAAAAACAGGATGTCTCTTTGGACTTCGTTGTTTCAGGATGGCATTTCACCTGTGTATTTCCATTTTCATACCTTTCAAATTATTATGGCTATTAGGATCTTAAAATCTCATCATTTCAGAAGTTCCTATTTAGCAATTCTTTCTTTCTCAAGACACTATTATTTTAATCCAAAATATAGGTATAGATTTAAACAAATCACCTGACAGTCCTGAAATTGCACAATATGATTTCAATTCTGCAAGGATGCATTTTTTAAAATTTGGGTTTGTAAACTTGACAGAAGCTTTGCAAAAAATCAATGACAGACCATCGGCATGTCTTACTGAATTTCATATTCTAACTAAATATAAAATGTGACAATTTAAATAAAATACAACCCACAGCTCTTTGTAACAAAAACCCCATTAACACATTTTAAAACCAACAATATCATAGATTTGATACTATATATAAACTATTTTTCTACTCCCATGCTTCAGAAACTTCATTGCTGACTGAAAGAAGACAGACACCAAGGAAGGTATGAAAGCGCTTAAAAGATTTTCACTAACAGAGATGCATTTTCAGGAAATCAAATAATTAACTGAGGCTTTACTTCACCTTCAAATCTCAATAAAGTCTTTTTTTTTTCCCCTTTTCTTTGTGATTGTAATCACAGTGGTGGGGGTCTCTTGGACCAGTCCCATAACAAACAAATGAGTACAGGACTCATGTTCTTTAAGCTCTGGCCTCAGGGCATACATGACTGTGTATGTCCTTGACAAACGCAAAAGAGAAGGGACTGAGTAAAAACATGGTTGAATCCCAAAAGGTTTTTCTTCTCTGTTCTTCAGTCTTGTTACACCACACTTCTCTCTCTCTCCCCGCTTTTCAAGCTTATTATGAGAGCTCATTTCAACCATCATTCCCATGCTGTAGAATAAATCCATATGGATTTATTGTATCGCTGGGCTCCCCAGCCTCCCCAGCTCTCAGAAGTATATACTTTCATTTAAAAAAGAACAAAAGTAAATCTTATACTATATAATCAAACAGAAGACTAGGAAAAATACTACACACAAAAGACAATGATAAATAGCAACATAGAAAGTTGGGGGAAAGCATCTAGTTGAATGTTTTAACTGTTGTTTTTACATTTGGTCTTAAAATTTTCATTGTATTTCAGAAGCAAAATCAAACAACACATTAATTAATTTTAGAAATTATAGCCAAATTGGGAAAAACAATCGCAGAAAGCAAGCATAGCTCCAGAGAAACTAGGCATATGACTGGCAAAAACCAACTAACAGTGACCTCAGAAAAATGCAAGCAAATAAAACGAGAGAGAAAATACTCCAAAATATCCTGGACTCGTTATTTCACTTGGATACTCAAACTCACACATCAGTACATACAGAGTGGTTTCTCTCTATCTGGCACCAGCCAGATTATACTTTGAATTCTGTGTTTTCCTCTGTACGAATTCCACAGAATATTGAAATGAACTCAGAAACCATCCGTTACTGAGAGTGAATTTAACTTAGAGGAAGAGCTGGTAGTCCTACACTTGTGAAGCTCAATGTGATACACAGAGATTTCTGGTGGGAACATCAGTCTGTGGTGCTATCCAGGGATGCAGGCTGCCCAGCAAAGTGGTAGAACCACCATCCCTGGAAGTGTTCAAAAGACATGTAGATGTGGCACTTGGGGACATGGTTTAGTAGTGAACACAATTAACAGTTGGACCCGATGATTTTAGAGGCCTGTCTTAGCCCTAGAGTTTTTAAACAAATCTTCAAGTAGATTACTTTCTTAAGACCTAGCTGAGAGACTCAGAATTACTTTTTTACATGTCCTTCCCTCATTGCCTTTTATTTGATGAACACTATGTAACATATGCTGTGCCCTTGACTCTTGCAGTTCTTTCTTATTACACTTGTAAAGAAAAGCAAACCCAAATGTAGCTTTCCCTGTAGAATCTGTCTTTCCCAGCATTTCTAGCTGACTATAAGTGTTTTGTTCTAATATCTTATGGACCGTCTTTCTTCCATATCCTTGTTTCTTCTGTTTTTGATGGGTAATTACCATGTTGTATTTTAAATATTTTAATTTTTTTCTGCAATCCTTACATTGCAAACTTCTAGTGGTTTTTCTGGTTCCCCTTTTTCTTTTTAGTGTACTTCCACCTTTGGATCATTTCCTGTCCCTCTATAACTTCAGCTTCTCTATAATTCATCTCCTTGCATTAATTCTTTACTTGTTCTCATCTTTACTTGCGCACTTTCAACACCTAACCTGTGTCCGTTCATTTAATCCTGCCTCTAGCCACTCTGACACTTCCTGAAGGTCCCTTATTTAAAGTTAGGGCATCTAAACCTAAATTCTGTTGCTGTCCACGAAACCATGGACTACAGCAGTGATCTGAACGGTTCCCTATGTTACTGTTAGCATGCTATGTGTTAAAAAACCCAGTTCCTTATTTTTGCATCAACCTAACACCATGCAAGCTGAAGGTAGCAATAGCACTGAGTTCCCCATTTTGACCAGCCTTTAGAGAGCCTCTGCTGACAAGTGGAGGCTGACCCTTTAAATTCTGTTGCCACATTTCTGTATCATCAGTTTGTTCTCTATATGTGGTTTGTGATTCTTCACACCTTTTGCTTTGCAATCTCCAAATGACCAAAAAACTACCATTATTTGTCATAGTAGGAAACAATCACAATTGTTAAAAAGTAGCTTTTAACCAATCTGTTCTGAATCCTACAAATATCGCATCCATTTATTATGTAATAAAGTTTAAAAACTACTTTGTATTGTATTGATCATATTATTTAAAGTAAAACATAACACTGCAATTGTAACACTTTCTACTTTAGTAGCATACTAGTTTAATTATGATTTTGTAATTATATATTCTAATGAGAACTTTGCAATCCCTTGCAGTACACAGAGGCATCTTTTCATTCACTGTTTTCAACACACAGTTATCAAAATGTTCTCAAAACGTAATTAGTTTCTATGTTTTCTTATGATTAAAGCCATTGCAGAGGATGTTTCACACAAATCTGTTATCCAAAAATGAACATGCTTAGTGCTGTGTATCCTATATCTGGATATTCACTTGGGGCACAGAGCCAAATCTGGCAGTTGTCTAGCAATCAGTTGAACGTTCATTCAGCATTTTTCCATATTTTGACAGCAAACAAGCACAATCAACAGCTGCTTTTCTGACCTAAATCATTCCTCCACTTATACTTTAAACTCAATTTTAAACCTTGGACACAAGTAATACATGAACCATCCCTATGATATAATGTTCACTCCAAATCTGGCAATTTTTATCATCCTATTCTATGTCTATTTTTTTCTTCTCTTGTAATCTTTCTGGGATTCAACTTTTCTTTTTGTCCACATTTACACATTTTGCAGAAAAACTGTTTATTTACATCACACTCTTCTTAAATGGCCTCCTGATAGACCAACCACTTGTGCACACTCTTATCAAGCTTCCTTGTCAGAATATCCATTGTGTATTCTTCTCCCAGAACCAAGATTGAGCTTCACCCAGTTTTCCAAGACTTCTATGGCTCCACTCTAGTTCACTGGCCCTTTAACACATTATTCTTCTCCCACACTTTGCTTGCTATACTACACACAGGAACAGCGTAGAAAGAGCCTCAGGTTACCACTGGTTAGGGCTGCTCTGAAACTGGAAGCAGTGCTGTTGCTTTCATGGGGCTTTACATCTGGATTCCCAAACCTGCTTCTCAGTTCAGCTACTGGTGGCCACACAGCTTTTGTTTCCTAGTCTCCATGAGTTTGATGCTAGCTAGAGGACCAGTATTAGTGCTGTACTGAGTCATGCAGTCATATCCATGTTTTTTAACAAAATCCTGGACTAGTAAAAACGCTCAGCTCAGCAACATGAGCTAAGGATTTAATTTCATTTCACATAGAAAAGAGCTGCAGCAGAACTTGCATTGCAGAATTGGGTTTCTATGGTCTCTTACATCATATCTAAGCAATCAGTTACTTCCAGGCATTCCTATATTAGTTATTATTTAGGATAGTCCATAATTTCATGATAGGTAATAAGTAATGCTTATCAGTGCATCCAGTCTTAAACAGGGTATTCTTTTTGTGGCAGTTGTTTTATGTACAACACCAAAACTTTAAAAATCTCATGGAAACAAGGGCGGTTTTGCACAGAGAATGAAGAAGCTGCTGCTCCCCAAGGTTCCTTCATTCAGAAGGGTGGTCAGACCATTCCTCTTTACATGAACAAATAGGGAGGCACCAGAAAGCCATGTGGGGTGTGCAGCAGGTGTCAGTGGACCCGCACTCACTGCCACATGCAAAAGAAGGGCATGGTTGGCAGCTGGACTGATTGATGATACATCTTCACAAGCAGATTTTGGTGAAGGAGGAAATTCAGTTTCTCTAATGGGAGCTCTGCCATTTACGGGAACAAGCTGCGAGTTTTCTGCTTGTATCAGGGGACAAGGCTGTTGCCAAGAAAGGTTTCCTCCATTTAACAGAAAGAAGCCTGCAAGACAAATTCTTCTAATAGCAGAAGTCCAGTCAAGGTTAAGGAGAGATAAAGAAACAAAAATTACAAGCCAAACAAGTATTTATCTGTACAAACATATAAAGCCCATCCAGGGTCAGGCTGGCTTCTGGACTATTTAGCAATGAGAAGATCAACAAAATCTGGCTCTAATGAGATCCACAGGCACTGGTGCTGAGCATCTTTTTGTACAAAGGTACTGTATTTCTGAGATAGGTTTGAGGTGTGTTGTGTTTAGGCCTGGTGGGTCCTTTTGTCAGCCACAGACAAACTGCTCCAGTAATTTTTTGTTGTCAGATCTGACTCTGCAGGACCATGAAGCAGTTACTCAAGCCTATCCCAAAATAATCAAGCGTAAAAAAGCGAAATAGCAGCCACTGATGCTTTCAAAACTGCCTTATTAAAAAGCCGACACTCACATGGCCTTGATATATCAGATGCAAGTTTCATTTAAATCATTAATCTCCCATGAACTGACATCTCTGTCACGAAAATTAAATTTCCAAATAACCATGAGTTCAGCCTGCAGTAAGTTTCTGCCAGCAGTGATCAGTACAAACAGATTTTACAGAAACAAACAGATGCTGAGAACTCGCAAGGATGTCTCACAAAGCTGTTTTTGGTACTCCATGGCCATCAGCTTCCCATCTCTCTGTTGTTTTTCCCAACCCAGCATCATTCAGGCTCACTTCTTTCACACTCAATTTTCTGTCTGCGCGTCTGGATGCTAAATCAATTGGTGACAAAATTATTGAAAGAATCCTATACAAAGACTAACAGATAAAATTTAACATTGCTGTCCACCTGACTGGCCTGAAAGAGCCTCTAAACTAAAAGCAAATCCTCTGCTTCGTAATTCCTCTTTGCAAAACAGCTATAGAGTTAGGTTTGGCTTTGAGATGGGAAGCCCACACTAGGAAAAACTATCTTTACACAAGTTTTCTTCACATCCAAGATTTTTTTTTTTCAATGAAGGTAAGCAGATAGAAGAACAGGATTTTTCTTCAGACACACGATAATTTTGCTTGCAGTAGTTCTGTGAACAAACTAATTTTCAAGCTACATGCCACAGTTGTTAATGAGACTGTAGTACCCAGCACCTCTTCTCCTCAGCGTTAAAGACCATCAGTTTTATTAGTACCGCTTATAGCCAACTTACTTCAATTTTGGTACCACGTACTGCTAAAAGGTCTTACTCCAGGAATGAGAACTTTTTCCCCATAAGCGCTCATTATCTCCAGTCCTCCACTCTGGCAGGTGCCCCACGGCTCAGCCTGCCCCAGCACGCCGGGGAGCCTTTCCCCCGTGGGCTGCTCCCTGCACAGCCCCGCGCCCAGGCCGGGACAGCGGGTGTCGCGCAGGCAGCGCTGGCGGCCGCGGCAGGAACGGAGGCCTCCCTCGCCTTCCAGCGTGCGCCACGAAGGGCACTGTGGGGGAGCGGCCGCGGGTGGAAGGCACCCAGGGGCAAGCCCGGGTGGGTCAGTCCCTCCCGCCCCCGGAGGTGTCCCGGCCTTTCGGGGCCGCCCCGGCCCGGCCCTGCGGAGCCGCGGGAGGAGCCCGGCGCGGCGGGGCGGCAGGGGGAGCACGAGCACGGCCCGGGGCTCCGGCTGCCAGGGGCGGCCGCCGCAGGAGCCGCACGGGCGACTTGTCGGAGCCGGAGGGAGGCGGCGCAGAAAGCCCAGCGCGGGAGCCGGGGATGCGGCCGCTGCCGTCGGCCTCTGCCTAGCCGCGACCGCGGCCCCCCGGCGGCGGCTCCAGCGCCCGCCGCCCCTCGGCGCCGGAGCGCAGGAAGCGGCGCCCGGCTCCCAGAGCCCCCCCTCCTCCTCCTCTCCCCTCCCCGCCCAGCGCAGCGAGGGCGCTGGCGGCTCGGGCCGCCGCGGGAGCAGCAGGCGCTGGCGTCGGATGCCTGCGCTACGCCATCCCGGTGCTGCCGCGGCCTGGACTCCGCAGGGAGCGCGGGCGATCGGCGGCCGCTCCTTTGTGTCCCAGGTCGGTGCGGGTGAGCGGCGAGGGGGACGCGGGGGCGGTGGGGCAGAGCGGCGGGACCGTGTGCCGACCCCTACCGCAGGACGGGAACAGGCGGTATGCCCGCAGGCGTGGCGGGCCAGGGACTTGTTTGTGTGGGGCTGACCCCCCTCCCCGCACCCCGGCAGGAAAACCTCGGGAGTCTCCCCGCAGCCCGGCCGACTGGCGTTCGGCACCGCGGGCTCGCCCCCCTCCACCGCGGGGCAGAGGAGGCTCCCCCCGAGCCCCTGCCGGGGGCTGCTTGTTGCCCCCGGGAGGGCTCGTGGCTGGGGAAGTTCCTGCCCGGGCAGCGTTTCGCCGCCGCTGTTGATTGTTTATCGCTCCGAGGCGACGCCGAAAATAGGTCAGAAATAATGTCCAGCTCGTCCCCGCCGCGGAGTGCCCGAGTGCCGTGCGCCGTACTGGGACAGCCGGAGGCGGTTCTGTCTTTCCCCTCCTTCCCTTCCTGAGAAATACCGGATTCTTACAGGTTTGAAACACTGTTTGGGGAAGCGGGGGGTGGTGGTGGGGGGAGTCTTAATTTTTTTTTTTTTTAAATATCGCTTTTTGCGTGCGGTGTGGAAAGTTGCTGGCCGAGCGTTAGGAGCAACTGTTAATAATAACTATTTCCTGGTGCGCCGAGGGCGGCACTGGCGGCTCCCGCCCGCCCGGCCGTCCGAGCGGGCACAGCCCGTGCCCTGCGGAACGCGGGCGGTGCGGGGCAGGGAGCGGGCAGGGCGCTGCGGTCCGGCCGGGCCCTGCCTTCAGCAGATGCTCGTAACCCCTGTTACCGCCCGTGGCATCTCGTCAGGGCTTAGCTAACGACCAGGGTGCTAACAGCAAGATTTTGCGTGGTCAGTAAGCGCTCTGGTGGAAATAATCTTTCCTTCTTGTGTTATTTTAAGCAAAATTTCCAGCAGAACCTATTTGAAAGCTTTATTTGATGATTATGTGTTACAAACGTACCACTTGGAAGAGCAGCTGCGTAGCATGACAGATCTTAAAAAATTGTAGTAGGTGGATTTGTAGTCACGTTGATGTTATAACTGAAGAGGTATTTGTGCTGAAGGGTTTAAGCCCACTTCCCTTTTCTCCTGCTTGCAGTGGATTTTGCTGATTGAAAGGTAACGAGCTACTGTTTGAGATCTTACATTTATCAAGTAAGTGGGCGTAGATGTCTGTTTTGTTTTACTGGGGTTTGCTTTGTTTTTTAAGTGTCATTCAACTAGCTTAATGTTGTCTTATACATAGGCAAAGGCTGAGCTAAAATCCACATGCACCACTTTTCAGTTTGCTGGACCAATAGCAAGTAGTGAATGCTACTGAATCTATTTACTCTGGAAGGGAATGTATTACATTTTCATCCATTAAGTAAGTCCTACTTAGCATTTTGATTGTGAAGATAAAACTGCTGGGCCCTTGTTAAGGGATAAATGACACAGCTCAAACCTGGTTCAGTAAAGCCCTGCTTTGCTGCAACATTACAGCTTTATTACAATGAAATAATTTTGGATTTGTGGAGGAGCAAATTAGGTATTTCAGCACAGTTTTTATTATTGCATTCAACAATTCATTGCCCATTAGAACCGAAAATACTGTTTTGTAAGAAGTGAACAGTAATCCAGGCTCTAGCTGTATCTTTGCAAATACTTTAAATGAACGAAGCACAGAACTGTCATTTTGTTCTGTTTCTTCCATATGACTGTGCCAGTAATCGCAGTGTGAATACCTGCATTTGGTATATCAGAGCACAGCTTTAAATCTTAGTCTGCATTTTCCTTGGATGGACCGACTTGTTTTCCTTTTCCTACCTCTCATTTTTCCTCCTGTAGCTAGCATAAGTCAATTCTTCAGCTTTCCTTCAGTAACCAATAAAAGTCAGAGAATATGATTTCAAGCTCATTATTTGGAGGGGTTTCAGTGTCCCTTATGTGAAATACAGTCCTACAGAGCTGGTAAGAGCTGACTGATATAACATGTGAAAATACTAGTTTTGTTCTTAAATTAACGCTTTATTAATAAAATTGATTTGTTATCCCACTTCAGATTACAGTCAGTACTACTGGCCTGGGTAGTTTTGGCATGAATAATATTCAGGTTTGGCATGAATAATATTCAGTAATATAGTAATCAGCTGCACACAGCAGCCGAAATCTGTCTTGAAAACTGTGGTTTTGAAAATGTGCCAGACAACCCTGCACATTAGTCGATTCAATTTAATTCCATTGCGATAGAATTTACTTCTGTTTTGAGTTCAGCAAAACTGCAAAAATAACACCTTGGGCTCAGTTCAGATTTCAGAAGACCCCTTGTGTCTCTTCTGAAGCCCTGATGATGGACGTGACAGTATTACCTGACGTTCCAGTTTTGTGGTTTTAACGTTTCCCCTGGAAGTACCTGGGTTTCAAAGCTCAGTTGTAGGATTGTCTCTGGCATTTTTTTCTCACATAGAAGAATTAGTGAATACAGTTCCCAAGCAGGGAGAGAGATGAAACTGAGATCCGTTACTCTCTCTAGCATTCCCTATTGACCTCGCTAGTTAGTTCTCTGCTGAGAAAGACTCTGACACGTTCTGGTGGACTTGGTTGTTGTTGATTTGAGACATGACAAACACTCTCTGATGTTTCTATTAGTATCTCGTTCTCTGGTTTACAGTCTGTTGGTTTGGTGTGAGCTCTCTTGCTGGAAGGGATTAGATTGGGATATGAATGCCACAGCCATCTGTCTGGTTGGGAAGGTGCATAGGAAAGCAAATCCTGGCAGAGTGGTAAGGCAGATTATTGTGAGTGGCAAGGTTTTGAACTGCTGTAGGTGAAGATATGGGAGCCCTGTCTGAACTCTGACTCTTGTACGTTTTTTTTCTTTGAAGAGAACCTATTTGTCTATACCAACCAAGGAGGCAGATAACTAAATATTTATTAATGTGATGCTAAGAGTACTGGTGTCTCTCTCCTGGGCTGGGTGTTGTCCTGAAAAACTGTGAAAGTTCAACTTGTACCAAAGATGGACCTCAGTGTGAGAATTATAATCAGTGGTTGTGAACCTTTGTTCAGCGATTGTGAACGGTTACGTTGACCTTGTTTCAGTGTTTGAAGTTGTTATTGATAAAGACGGGAACTCCTCATGCTTGCTTTGGAAATGTTTGGTCCTATGCTTTGTGTGTCCCCTTTTCCCCTGTATGAAAAATATAGTCTTACTAGAGCTTTAATTCCTCTCATGACAGGATAGATGAGTAGCACCTGTATGTTGATCAGCAGTTGTTCCTGATGGGTATTTGTTTTGCCAGCCTGCTGTTGTATGTCAGGTACTTCTGACAGGCCATTGGCTCAGAGAGCTTGTAGCCAAAATAGGTATTCCTGGTTCAAGTAACAGCACATAAATGCTTTTAGTTAACTATGAGGATAACGTAGAGTTTCTTGAATTATGAATTATTTCATCTTGCCTTTGTTTTCCCTTCTAATGAAAAAGCTTGAAAAATGTGATTTTTTGGTTACTGAAAACTTTGTGTAGCAGCTTTGAATTGCTTTAAATGTAGTATATAGGATATCCTATAGGAATGTTCAAGTTCCTATATCCTAGTTATATGGTTTAGTGGTTACAGTGGTAGTGCTGTCTTGATGTTTGAACTTGATGATCTTAAATTTCTCTTCCCACATTGATGATTCTGTCCTGTGACTCTCTTAAGTCACAATCCTGCTGCTTTAAATGAGGAATGAGAGACTGGGTTTAACTGGTTGAATCCACTCAATAGCCACTTTTTTGGTCCTTGTGAGCTTGCTACAATCAGACTACGCTTCTGAATAAATGCTGCTTTCATATTTTTCTACCACAGCCAGGCAAAACAATAAAGTGTCCTTACGTTCTGTTGACGTTAATGCACCGTGTGTTTTCTCTGTGGCAAGGCGTGTGATTTTATGTTCATTATGCATCTGCTGTTTTTGGCCTTCTCTAGCATTTTACTAAGCACCTTTTGAACACATTCATTCCTGGAATATATCTCATTAAGTATTGTGTATAGACAATTCAGTCACTGCAAAAGTACGAACATAGCGGTTAAAAATATTTATGCATTCATTTCTAGCAAAGATAGTTGGTATGTTGGTAATGTAGTGTTGCTGGTATTTGTAGAAGTCTGATGCACAAATTGTCTTCCTCGAAGAACAATTCGTGGAACCTTTGGGGTAACAAGAATATACAACAAAGAGTGTACAAGAAAAAAATCTGAAAGGGAGGAAATAAGTTTGCCATGGTTTGGGGTCAGGAAGAAGTCAGGTGAGCAAACTGTGTTTACCTCAAGCAGGACAGCACTATTCTTGGAAAGAAGAGGCAGAGAAATAAGGAACAGAATCAAACCTTGCAGAGCTCAACTTACAAGAAGAGTAAAAGTTGAAAACGCTAAAGCATTTTGAAATTACATCAACTCTATTTTTTGCTAAATGGTTTCAGTACTATTTTTTTTCTGAGTGGATTTTCTGTAGATGTTTTGGAATTGGGAACATTATCATCGCAAAAAATCCTGAACTTTATACTGTGTGAGCAGTTTTGTTGGAAACAAGATACAAAATCTCACCAATATTTCTTACTAAAAATAAATAAAACATGTCCACATTTCTGAATTGCATGTCTTGTCTCAGGAAAAAAATACATTTATATTTTGTGGATTTTTTTAATTTTCAAGTGAAAAGTTAAAAATTTGTTACCTCTAATACTGTATAATTATAAATATTCATACATACATTTATATGAATATGGTTTTCTGAATCTCATTTATGAAATAAATCACAAATATCTGCACACCACGCCCTCAAATTCTTAGAATTAAGAAGAAATCTACAGCATTCGTCAGTTAGTTGTGCAGGAAGCCTTACACTTGACTTCTGATACTTGAAATAACAAACTTGTTTGTTTTCTAGATACAAGTCTGCCCACTATAATCACAATCTTGTTCACGTGCTGTGACCTCATGAATTAATCCCTGTTACTGATCATGCCATAAATCACTCATTACCTGTTGCCTAAAGGATGTCAAGAGAGATAAGCTTATAGTGCTTTCTAGCTATAAAATAAACTGAATTCTCTTTATGCTGTAGATGATCTTCTAAATAAGTGAGGTTTCCCTTTAAATTTTCATATCAGAATGGCTTGCAGTGTACCTTTTGTCTTCTTTCTATTGAAATTTACAGCAGAAATGTAGTAGTGTTTGTGCTTCTGCAGAAGAAGCTGTACTTTCTTCCCAGGATGTCAGTTCAGTTGTCACTTGCTGATTTTTCTGCATGATTGTGTATTTCCATGTAAAAAAATGTGTAATTAATGCTGCTGGGTTTTAGTAGTAGAGGTAGTAGTATTTGCATATCTAGTGCTTTTAAACTGAATTTAAAATTGTTCGCCTGCCTATTTATATAGGCCCATCTAGCTTTCTGTAAATGCACATATATGTTTTTAAAAGATTTTCTGAATTTTTGGGGTAAACTCTTGACATTTTACCAGCTGTCAGTCAATTCTAGGGCCTGTACTTTCACGCACCACTGACCTTCAGTCCCTCACCTTGATGAAATAATCAGACTAAATTGTGCGAAGGTATTGAGGGTGTTTGAAGTACTGAGACAGTGAGGCATAGTAGAAAACATATGTTTCACTGCTTCACATGTAAAATAGCTTAGAGGAAAAAAACCTTGTAAAGGTGAGGTCAATACTAGACTTGAATGTAGAAGTGAAGACTTAGATCTCCAATTTTGCAGCCATTCTATTGTGCTGGACTTCTTTTTCTAATGAGAGCTCTTTCTAATGAAAGCCCTTGTTGCTGAGGCAGAAGCTCTGAGCCGTAGGGTTTTACCTGCTGTTAATCTTACCTTGCATATTCTTAAGAGACAGCCTCTTCTGTGGAAAGTGCGTTGTACGTCTCTCAAATTTGATGCTACAGATGTTTGGGGCTGAATTTGGGTTGGTGACTAGAAGCTCTGACAGATGTGTTACCTGCCTTTTGATTCAAACATGTAAAAGCTGTTGGTTTTTAGCTAAAAAGATGAATTTTCCTGGCGAGTCGGTATGGTGAGCTTGTCAGTTTGTTCTTCTCAGGTAGGACAGGAAGGAACAATGAGCTGTTTGGAAACCAGTCAGCCATGCTGTTTGGGGCTGGGTGGGGAAAGCCTCTGATGACTTTGGTTCCGAGTTGGTGGGCCTTTTTCCCCTGGATGTGTTATACTGTATTTAATAGGAGGTTTTACTTATTCTAATTAAAGCAAATTTTAAAGCAGCATATAAGGGATTTAATGGTTACAGAATGTTAGTACAGGAATTTCTGACTAAACATGACAAGTAAAGGGTAGGAGAAAAGGAGTGAACGAAAACTGTTCCGTGTAAAATGTTGTCAAAAATGGTTTAAATAGCACTGGTGATAGTTCAAGCTAATTCAGAAATCAGTTTACTGATTTGTTTTGATGTAACCCTTCAGATCTACTCATTGAAGTTACTGAAGGGAATCATTATATTTGTTTTGTTTCCTGTATGTTATTTTGGAAACAGAGCTGTGCCATTTTAGATTTGTGTCAGTGCTTTTAGCAGCTTCTCACACATCAGCGTTGTTCTGTTAGCGAAATGCCGCACGGGGAGCAGAAGGTGAGAGGGGCATGAAACCTTCAAGCTGCAAAATAAACAAAAGCAAAACTTGAATTTGAACTTGGTAAAGCTGGTATATTTTTCTATTTAATAGGGGCTCTTTAAGTAAGGTATTCTGGTGCTGTAGTGAGGAGGGAGGAATGCCAGTGCCACGAGGGAGGGTTGCAGCTTGTGGAGCTCAGGTAGAGCAGGCTGTGGTAACTAAGGTGGCCCTGTCTCTCTCTCTTTCCTCCATGACAGGGAGCGGAAGAGCCCTTCTTCAGCAAAAATTGTTCCTGTGTCCCAGTGCCAGCTGTTGGTTGGTGTTTCTGGGCCTGTTGAGACAAAGCTGCTGAAAGCTGCTCTGCTTTCTGTCCTTCTGTGCCTTCTTCATGAAAGAAATGGTCTGGGTTACCAGGCAGGGTTCCCAGGTGAGAGGTTTCCTCCCTGGGAAGCCAGGCCTGTGAGTAGGGAGCAGAATGTGCCCTATGGAACAGGTCAGAGGTTAGACTGGGGTGTCGCTTGGGCTCTGGGGTTGTGTCCTTCCATGGAGGAAGCGGGGTGGGTGGGGGGGGTTACTGTTCCAATTTTTGAGGTGAATAAAATGAAGGAATGGAGGATAAGAATACTGACTCAGGAACAGCCGTGAGAAGAGGCTGTTTCTCTTACCTTGCTACTCTGCTGTGCCAAGGCTGTGGCTTACGGAGGCAGGCAGGATGGGGGGACAGTTTGCCAAGGAACTGCCGTGCTGTGCTGCCGCTTGCTTCCCTTCCCCGCGCTGCAATGGCATTGCTATTTGTGGAGCTGTGCTTTGAAACCGGATAAGGAAGTGATCTGATCAAGCCCTGCAAAAATAGATTATTCTAAAACGGTAACTAATTAATTTTAAAATGCTGTCCCACAAGCACTGTGTTGGCAGTGTTGTGGGGGCGATATACTGCTGCTGTGAAGATGTGAATGAGCACCTGGGGTAGAAACTTCTGAAGCTATTGCTGGTGTGGAAAATTTCATTTAGTTTCATAGGCAAAGTTGGCTTGAATTCTTGCTTTGCCCTTCCTCACTTCTTCAGGGTTAGATGTTAATGTAGGTTCAGATAGATCAGTGCAGCTGTTGGTGGACCTGTAGGACCTGTATTTAAATCAGTGAAATGCTGCTGTTTAAATTATTAAAAACAAACAAACAAACAAAAAACCAAAACCAAACCAAAAAACTACAACCTCCCAGAATTTACAAAGTAGCCTCCAAAATAGCTGTAAAGGTTTGTTTTGGTGCTGGTGGACTTTTTGCTCCCCACAAATGCCAGTACAACTGCAGAGATGGCTGTTTGTGGCATAGGTGCAAGCAAGTCTGCAAGGGTAATGGAGAGAAGTAACTTAAAGACTTTGCTGCTCATGATATGTAATGTGCTATTTTTTCATGGTGGTTACTGACATCCAGTCTTCCATGTATGCCTCAGCTCTGCTCAGTTTGTTCAAGCTACCATCACAGTTACCTTTGATCAGTGTTGTCTTAACTTGACACTTGTTTCTTCAGAAACTTCTTTTCCTGAGTATTTGTCAATAAAAAAGCACACCCAGTACTCTGTGTACTGTGTTTATTCCCTTCCCTTCTAAAACAGCTTAAGGAAAGAAGTGAGTGATTTAATTTTATTATGTTTTTTTCTTGGAGGGGGCAGTATGTGTTATTTGTTTGGTTTGGTTGTTGGGGTTTTTTTGCTGTTGTGTCAGATCTGTTTTGCTCCAGGCTTTAGTAGTAGAAAAGAGAATGGGGGACATTGAGAATAGAGCATTAAAATTTTGTGCTTGACTTGTTTTAGTAATAGCTATGTGAACTTAGAAGTGTAGATATGTTTCAACTTAGTACTCTTAGATTTGGAGGTGAGCAGCACGTCAGTTGCTGGAGGTGCTACCTGAGGTTGCAGAGAGATGTGTGGCTCTTCCTCACCTGGTCAGTATGAAGATAAGCAAGCACCAAGAGAGCTTAAAGTCTTTGACCAAATTGACATGTAGATGTTTGTTTGCTACAGTATGTTTTTGGAAAGCTATAATGCACATTGTATGACATCATTAGGTCATTGATTGCAGTGGTAGTCTGCCTAATTGTCCTTCGGCTTTACACTTTTGTCATTCATCCATAACTAAATTACACTTTGTACTAGAATAATGTGGATTTGACTATAAAATTAATGCATATTTTGTGTAACAGAAGAGTTGCAGAGAGGGTCTTGGAAACTTATAGTCAGAAAATCATGAACAAAGAAAGAACAAAATAAAGATCTTTGACTTTTTTCTGATGGGTATTGAATAAAGGCAGTGGACAGATACTATAAGAAGCTAAACCCAATGTTTTATATTTCTAGAGTTTTTTCAGTTTGGGGTGGTTTTTTGCATTGAAAAATCAAAGAATCAAACTTAGATCTATGTGCTGTAATGCTTACCTTTGTTAAAATGGTAGGAAACTGGAAGCCAGGCTACAAGGAAATTGGAAATAGTGTGGCCAACGGGGCCAGGTCAGTGAACATCACCCTGTACGTGGCACTGGTTAAGCCACATCTCAAATAAATAGTGTGTTCAGTTTTGGGCCCTCGCTGTAAGAAAGACATTGAGGTGCTCGAGCGTGACCAGAGAAGCACAACGAGCTGGCGAAGGGTCTGGAGCCCAAGTCTTATGAGGAGCAGCTGAGGGAGCTGGGGTTGTTTAACCTGCAGAAGAGGAGACTCAAGGGAGACCCTATCACTCTACAGCTACCTGAAAGGAGCTTGTAGCCAGGTGGGGGTTGGTTTATTCTCCCAAGTAGTAGTGACAAAGTGAGAGGAAATGGCCTCATGTTGTGCCAAATAATGTTTAGACAGGAAAAATTTCTTCATTGAAAGGTGGTCAGGCATTGAAACAAGCTGCCTAGGGCAGTGGTGGTATCACAGTCCCTGGAACTGTTCAAAAAACGTGTGTGGAATTGGCACTTGAGGACATGTTTTAGTGGTGAAGATGACAGCGTTAGGTTAAGGATTTGGATTTGATGATCTTAGAGATCTTTTCTAACTGTAAAGATTCTGTGATTTCATGGAAAAAAAATTAAATCAAGGATTATATTTTTAAAGATGTAGTAGCCAGCCCCAAATCAGCCGACTTTATATTGGGTTATTAACATTAGGTGTTGAAAAATAAAATAGGTTTTGATAGAGTACTCCTGTGTATTTCTGAAAGAACTTATATTTATAAGAAAATCCTGGCAGTCACTGTTTTTCTGTGTTGACCCATCCAGCCTATCACCACAGATGCTATTACTGTAGGAACTACCAAGGAAGTGGTTTTGTGACCACTGATCCTGGATCAGATTTACTATCAGGTTATCCCCTAATGTAACTTTGATCAGGCAGCCAAACTATCACATTTCTTAAGTTAATAAGAGTACGGAATATATCATGTGTGCTGACTTAATGCCTACTGTGGGAGGAAATACAGTAAGTATTTGGCATGAAGCCTTCCAATACAAAATCAACCTGTCAAATCTAAACTGTATTTACTGTCTTGTCAAAGCATGACCTCACAGCAGGTATCGGAACAATGACTCAACTCTGTAAATTGTGATGTTTTATATACAAAGGACAATAAGACAGAATTATTACCTATTAAAAATAACTTACTGATCATATACAGTTAGATTTATTTTTAATTTCTCTTGAAATAAAAGCTTTATTTTTTTGACAGTAAGTTTGCTTGGGGTGGGACAGAAGTCGCAACTTTCTTTTGGAGACTCTTTTGGTTTGTAAAATACGGCAGAGTAGTGACATTAACAGTCATTGCAGATATTTTAATGCCACATTCACCCATATAAAAGTTATTTTTCATTTAATGACATTGCTTAAGACATGGGATTCAAGGAGAGAGAGCTTTCTTCCTTTGTAGAAATACGAGAATGAAGTATATTTTATGTACACTTAGGTAGTTAATTCTTTCTGAAGAACCTATTCAGTTGGGCAGAATCAAATTAGTTTAGTAAGCTTCCCTCTCCTACTTTATTAATTCTTACCTGGTGCATCCTTCATAAATTCTTGAGATTATGAGAAGGTGAATGTATTAAACTATGGAGTTTAGGTTTTTTAAGTGAAAATACCAAAGCCTGCAATTTATCTTTTGCTTGGTTTTTTTTTTTTTTTTTAATTTCCTGTAAGATCCTTATATACTTTTCACATGAAGTTCCAAAATACTTTTAGTTTATTATTTAAGCACTTATTTTTGCTTTTTCCCCTGTATTGCTCTTTGAATAGGTTGTTAGGAAAAGATAAGTTGTGAGTTCATTCATGGAAGATGAAAACCGAAACAAGGAATTAATTTATGGATTTATTTCTACATTTGCAGATGTATTTCTAGATACATTGCTTCTTCTGTAGTTGAGTGTGGTTATTTTCTTCACTGTTTTTGAGGTAGCTCAACTTTACTGCTAATTTGCATTGTCCACTCTCCCTGGTTCTTAGCAAATAGTATTTGGTTCACTTTTCTCACTCAACCAGTGCATGGGACCAAAGTAGGACAAACTGGCTGGCATAATGTGGTAGCACATATCCTGAACTGATACTGCTTTTCATCAAAATGCTCCATTTTAGCAGTTTCTGTCTCAAAGTCAGTCACATTTGTGCCAGTTATTTCATTGGCTTTTAATCATAACTTAAAATGTGGGTTTTGTTTTTAGGGAAGTCTTTGTAAAAAGCAAATAAAACATTTAGTTTGGTTTGGTCATGTTCTGTTTCAACTTTCTTTGCAAGTTACTATTGAAACCATTGCTCAGTTCTGCCTAGTGTAAAAGAGGAGAAGGGATCTCAGAGATGATGCAGTTTTTGTTTAGTGTAAATTGTTGGCTGAAGAGAGAAGACACTGAAGTTAGTGCCTATACTGGGAGGAAAAATTCAGGAATCTGCAAGCATGGGGTCTGTTTTGCAGCAGTGGTTGTGGTGGTGGAGGGAGGAGGACACATTGATAAGACAGTGAGCTTTTAACTGTACTGCTCACAGAACTTTTCATGTTAAACATTTTAATGAGGAAGCTTAGAAATAACATGTCATTTATCAGACAGACAAAGCTCAATGTTAACATAGAAGGAAATAAGCCTAATAAATTCAAGATGAATTATTGTATCATGGGTATGATCTATTAATGGAGAGAAAAAAGAAATAAATGCAACGTCTTAATGACTTCTGTTCTCAGTGGGAATAATCAAGCTGTCAGCTCAAACTAGTGAGTGTGTTGTTTTTATCAGTGTGCTTCAGGGAGGATGAGATATTGGTGCTAAATTTAAAGTAAAAAGTATGAAAAATTGAATTTTAATGCCTGATTAAGTTGGTTGTTTATAGAGCCCATTTAAGTGCCATAGATATCTTGCATTAGCTTTGTTAGAATCAAACCTTCTGGTTGGCTGGGAAGTAGTCTGGGCTTAGAGAACCAGGAATGAAGAAAACTGTAATAGTTGAGGTTTTGCCCTGAGCCCATGAAATTAGGTCACTGTTCAAATATATTTAAGTGTGGTTATTTACTTCACATAATTATTTATACCTGTGAAGCTTTAAAAAAAGTAAATTAATAAATCCTGATAAAAACCAATCTGTTCTGAAGTATTTTTCTAGTGGAAGCCTTGTTGTCTTTTTAAAATTGGGATAATAAATTGAATAAGGTCTCCTAGATATTTCCACTTAAGGGATTTGTTTGTTTGTTTGTTTCCTTGTTTTACAGCATGATGATTATGCAATTCAAAATTCAATTACCAGTTCTTTTCTACCCCCTCACCTTTTTAATTATGGAGAAGCCAGGTTTATTTGTAGTGGTGGGAAGCTCTAGTCTCAACCAGAACATTGTGATACCGCGTGCTGCACAGCTGCAAAAGGATTTCAAAGGGCAGGGGGAGTTATGCTTGATGCAGTAGTCCAGGCTCTCTCTGCAGGGGATGCAGAGAGAGAGGTGAAATGATCAAAATAACAGGCTGGTTCTTTGCAGCACCATGCTGAACTAATACATGCAGTGAATTACGCTTTTTCAGCCTCACGGTAATTAAAATAAAAGAGGATATTAGCTTGGATAAGTTTTGGCTGCATGGATAGATGGGACATATTTCTAATCACATGCAGAAAAATTTGGCAGGTCTTCTGCATAGTCTTGCCAAAGTCTATGAGAACCCAGAGAAAACTAAATGAAAAATACTGTCTAGGTTTGCAGTCAGATTGTGCTAGTATGCACACTCAGAAAGTAGACATTAGGAATAGCCCTGCTGGTCAGGTCAAGAACTTTGTTTTTGCCACACTTAAGTTTCAGCTGCAAACAGTGTCCAAGAAACAGCTAAAATTGGAATTGAAGGCAGTTCTCAGGTTGGGGGACAAACCTGTGAGTCATCAGCACAGAGATAGATGGTGGCTGAATTTCTGTTGGCAGGTGCTGGATCTCTGAGCATAAAGAGGAAGACGGGTAAAAAAAGGTCAGGGATGGAGGTGTACAAAGCTCCTACAGCAACTTAGAGGAAAAATATTACTTGAAGAATGTTAAATGAGCAGCTAAAAGAAGACTGGAGGAAAATGAACACTTTGCTGTATTTTCATTTGCAGATTCTGCTTTTGATTTCCACTGAATATAAATCTAAGGCGAGAAAAGATAGTGTGTTCTCTCTCTCTTAAAAAGGAACTTAGTCCTCTTTAAAACAGAACTAGTATGACACAGGTAGTAATTCAATGTTAAACAGATGGAATAAATGTTGATGCCATTTCTATGCGGTATTATGGTATCAGGATTTTACTCAGTCATTATTGGCAATTTATGGTATCAAAGATATAATACCACATATGACATGCACAAGTAAATTCTATTTTAAAAAATTCTAGATAATGTATTTTTTTATGTTCTATTTTCTCTGTTTTCTTTGCTCTGAAGCTGAGGCAAAAGGAATTAAGTTTCACAGCGTGCCTGCACAAACTGTGATAGATTTTGTGTTTATATTTCTCTGAAACATACAAACGGAAAGGATGCAAAGTTTCTCTAAGAGGGGAGAGCTAAGCATTCTCTTTTCTATGTGTTTGGAATCTAAAGGTCATCAGATGAAAGTGAGATTTTAGATTTTTTTATTGTATTTTTTTTAAATACCTGAATGGTATCAGAATACAGGGGAGATGAACTGATTCTTAATAAACAGTTTTAAGTAGCGCTTGATCAGGACAGGGACAGCTGTGGTGTTGACCTACCTGTAATGTTTGCTCTAAGAAAGTGGATTCTTGGTCTTAAGGCTCTCTTCCTTGTCCCCTGAATTTTGTCTCCTGTGGAGAAGGGACATGAGATTTACTGGGAGAATCTCATCAGACCTTTTTCTGTAAGTTGTCTCCTCCCTGGTAACTATGTAAGACTGCGTGGGGGCATGAGCTTTATTTGATGACTCAGGCCAGAATATCTTTCTGCCTCTTCCTTGCTGTGTTGCTGCTGGTGAGCTTAGATCCTCTCTGAAAATTGAAGAGACTTTGGGGTGGCTGGGGAGGTACCAGAGTCCTCTGGGAGCTGGATTTTAGAATTCCTAGGTGAAGACAAGGATAGTTTTGCTCGACATGTCAGTGTCAGCTTTGCCAGAGCATTGGCTTCACGAGAGGTTCTGGTTTTTTACTTTATTTTGTAAAAATAGTTATCAAACTGCTACACTTGCAAAGAGCTGAAAATTACAGTGCAGGACCCAAGGGCAGATTGTAGAACACTCATAGGCAGCACATGTATGACTGTTGAAGTCATGATAAAGGTTGTTCTTAGGATGCAAGAAAAGAGATCAAATACCATGAGTACTGAAAAGTTCTAGAGGTACTGGTGTTAAAACATTTGCTTGCTTTTTTGTTTTTTAGTTGGAGCAGTATGTTTCTGACAGCAGTAGTGAAGAACTGGAAGACTGGTTGATTAACATACTAAAATGGAGTATTTACCAGTGCAGGTAAGACATTCTTTGAACATCTTTTTGTGGTTTTGTTTCTTAGTGTTGCCTTGCATTTCCCAATACAAGTAGCTAGACTAATGGCAGTGTTACACAAGCATTTCTCTGAAAACAAAGCTGGCTTAGGAGGATTCTGTCTTTTCAGTACATTCACAAGTGCTCTGATGCAGCTGCTGTAAAGTAGCACTAAAATGCTCAATTTAGAAAAAATATAAACTCAGGAAACATTTTTTCCTTCAGATGGACCTTTAAAATCTGATATCCTGTGATCCATTTTGTATTGTGGCCTCAGGAAATATTATTTCGGATAACTAAAGAAGTGGTGAGCGAATGTGGGGAGAGCATGGACTGGCCACAATATGTAGGAAATTTTTCAGCTTAGGAAAACAAATAAACCCCCAGAAGTGTGAAAGAAAGGTTTGGCCTTCAACCTAGGATCAAGTGGCTTTAACTGATATTTTAACTATTGGAGATGTTTACTCTCTGCTGTATATTTTTTTGAATATTGAAATGTTTGATTATAAATGTTAAGTAGCCACCAAAAATTTAGAAACCTCCTGTTCTGTGTATTAGGGTATTTATTACGAGACCTTCTGAAATGGCTTTATATGCTGCATTAAACTCTGTTTCTCATATGTGGAGAGCTCCTACTGAAGGATTCTTTTGCTTCTTACAGGCAGACAGAACAAATGTGCAGTTTAATAGCTTAGTTTCTGAATGCTAATGATGGGCTTTAAAATACAACAATAAACTCATTAAGTATTAAAATGAGTTGTGGAGTTTTGTTGTAATTAAAGTGTGTGATGCTTGCTTGCTGCAAGCGCGCTGATGGCTAAAAAGGCCAACGCGAGATAGACAAGTCCAGTTGCAGAAGGCACAGCAGAGACTCCCCCGGTGATATCGACAAGACACGATTCTTTCTGCGTTGTCTTTTCTCCTCGAGAGTGATCCTTGCAGCAAGCGTGGGTAGAGCCCTTCTCAAATCTTCATTCGCGAAGCCTAGCCATGATAAATTGTGTGAAATTTAGCTGTAAATTTGAAAGGAATCTATATAAGTACATACTTCTTCATGAGTTTTTTTGTTGGCTTTTTTATGATTAGCCTACAAAATTTAAGATTTTGTCCCAGTTTAGTTTCTCCTTTAAAATATTTAATCACTGCATAACACTTTCTATTATATAGTTCACAGAATACTGTTTTCCTTTGTGCTGATATGAAAAACTTGGCAGAAAAGTCTGTGCTTTGTGTCAGCCCAGAGCAATGGGCTTCTCCCAGTTTGTGCTTGTGGAACAAGCTGATGCTCAACAAAGAAAAAGCCATTCTCAGTAGTCAGGTGACAGACTGCAGCCCTGGTTACTTGCAGCAGTGCTTGCTGGGTGTGCCATTCTGTAAACTGGGCCTCAGATCTCTTACTGGTTTTCCAGTTGATCCTGGAGCATGGCACGGATGCTGCTTTTCCAAATACTGTTGATAGCAAGGGCTGTGTTAGTGGATTAAAATACATGGTGGTGTGTCGTGCAGGCCTGTGTTTGGTGGACCCTGTGCTTGGTCTGCAGGGAAAAATTGCCAGTCTGGGTGATTTTTAGTGGGCTGGTTGTGGGTGCTAAATGAGCTGGATACAGGAGGGAGGGAGTGGCCCCAGCTAGAGCTGTATTAGACACAGTGGGAATACGACAAGTTCACTGGACAGCTCATTTGGCAGTAATGCAAGATATAGCTCTCTTAGGTTTTTTTTGTTAACTCATTCATAAAATAGACCTTCAGACCTGTCTAATTGGACTAGTTCTGGATTGTTCTGAGTTTTCCTGCTGGGATCTGGAGAGACACTGAACCATTGCCCAACAACTTCTGCAGGAACAGTCTTCCCTTTTCTTAGTGGAGGCAAACTGTTCAGGGATGTAGTACCACTCATTGTGCCAGGAAGTCAGAGCCATGTGATGTCATCTTCACATGAGAATGTAGTTTCATTGAAATGCTAACTGGATGAGACTGCCCCATGGCATCCTTACTTCAAGTCCTTTTGCTTTTCCCCGGGTATTTTAAAGTGGGTTCCTTTTTGAGGTATTGGACAATTTCATGCACAACCCACAGGATTTGCTGCTCAGCAGCCCAGGGTCATGGTGGGATTAGGAGCTCTGGAGCTCTGCTGTGCAACAGCTCAGGTTCCTTTTACAGACCATATACTTGCACTTTGGTTGGTGGTGCCCATGTGATGACGTGGTATGGCAGCTCCAGAGAATTAGAGTGCATAACATCTTGAATACAGCTTTTAAGACCACTGAGGACATCCCTACTCAATCCTATAGACAAAGCAGTGGAAGAGGGAATTGCTACAAAGCTCTGTAGGTTATTAGTGCCAATCTGTAGCATAACTGTGGCATCATTCAGTTAATCTCTTGACTTTCAAATTGAAATTTGAATGATGACAGGATTTGTAGGCAAACTGGGTTAATAGCGTGATCTAGATGCTGTAGTAGGGGCCCTTGGTCCAAGTTCTACATGTTGTCCTAACTCAGCTTCAGCAGCAAAATTCCTTTTCCCCTGTCCACTGTCACTGCAGTAATATACTGTTTCTATGGTTTTGCATAGTCCTTGTAGGGTCCCTGTATTGGTTCTTAAACCAAGGTTGAAATTAACCTCTTGTTTATAGTTAAAAATCTAGACCTGTACTGTGGTGGCTGAAGTCTTCCAGCTTCTCTAGAGTGAGTACAGAGAGGTAAATCTTATCTTGAGTCATATGCTAAGATAACTTAGCTGGTAGGCTAGAGGTTGCCCCTAAAGGTAACTTGCTTTCAGGTGCTGTGGTGATGACGTTTTTTGCCAGCTACTCTGTTTCAGTCTCAGTAGTACTGCCTGCTACTTCATAAACAACCAAATGCGTGTTGAAAATTTTAGGAACAAAACCCCCCATAATCCATTCAAGCTCCATACAGGGAAGTTTTTTTAATATTTACTGCTTCTGCATTAAACCCAGCAAAAATGTGCTAATATGCATAAAAGATAATCTAGTTTAGGAGGGTTTTTTTTGTTAACTTAGTCCTCAAAACAGACAGTACTTTCAGGAACTGGTAAGTTTGAAGACAAGTGTTTGCAGAAGCTGTAGTCTGTTCTATTAATCTAGTTGATATTGTTGAAGAAAAACCAGAAGAACTTGGTAAAGTCTATAGATTTTAATTTAGGTATCAGCAGGCAGTTGTAAATTAGCAGGAACTTGCCAGTCTGTGGCTTTGAAGATGACAGTGAGTATTAACACCTTACTCTTAACAGAAAATTGACTATAAATAGACATGTTGCCCTTGTTAATTCCTACTTTCCCTCTAGAATCTCTCAATCTAAAACCCTGTGTGACCTGGTCAGACACTTTCTCTTTACTGCTTGGCTACACTGTAATTCAGCTGTCCCTGTCTTCATGCCAGCATTGAGGCACGGCTGCCTGCACGGTCATTCTGCATCAACAAGGGCTGGAAGCAGCCTATGCTCTTTATCTCCTTGTTGGCAGTATTTTTCCCTATCCAGCCAAATAGCAGAGCAGACCTGCAGTATGCAGGTATCAGTAAATGCCAGGATTGTATTATGCTGACAGTGCGTTGTGATGCTTCTGTGATAACATTTGATTCCTTCACAGCAAAGGTAGAAATTACTGTGGACTGGATTTGGTACAGCCTGTATTATTGTTTACCTCAGGGTCTGCATATTTAAGGAAGCTGTGCAAAATTGTATTGTCCTTTTTAGGATCAGATAGGCATTATCTCCAGCTTGTGTTCTAAATAGTGTGTTTTCTGTTTGTTTTCAGTAACTGAGGTGCTGACAAGTTTTGACTTCTTCATCCTCTTAAACATGAGTGAAGTTCAGGCTATGGTAGAATTCTCCGTGGAGCTCCACAAATTCTTCAATGTCGATTTGTTTCAAAGAGGGTAGGTAGTGCGTTCTTTCAAACTTTACTGCAGTGGCTGGCTGATTTTGGAAAGACCTTAATGGGTACTCTGTCATGAAGTGTTGCTTTATGTGTTACTGACTGCTTTTATAATGATTTGAAGTTTTTTATTCCTTATTGGTGTTACAACTCACCCCTGAATGCATGAGTAACTCAGGACTTTGCCAGTAGGTCCCTTGGGGTGGATTAGAGTGAAAGACACTGAGTGGCTGGTGTTTGTAGATATATACATGTAGGGTTTATTTTAGAATAATTTGTTTGCAATGGAAAGCAGGTATGTGGCCATTTTGGTTATTATTATCTACAGTAATATGGCAATATGAAAGCACTTAAGAAAATATGTAAGGGAAAAGAAAGAGAAAGGATAATAGTAAGAACGCATCACCACCCATAGACTTTATGGATGCAGTTTAGTTGTCCATTGGTCTAAGTGGTTATTGAAATCTTGATCCATCTTGTTCTCTTGGGCATGGGGGAAGAAGCCCATGAAACACAAAGTCTGATGGGTTAATATATGTTCAGGCCAGGTGGGAATGCCTGGTACCTCCCCTGGGTCGGGTAAGTTTTCGGTACTCTGGTGAAAGGCCTCAGAAAATTATTCTGGGGGTGCTTTGGGGGTCTTTGATGGTTTATGACCCCTTTGAAGACATGGCAGCTGCCTTTCATGTCAGTGCAGTCGAGCCAGTTATGCTCCATCAGACCTTCCCCAAGGAGGGGGAGGAAGTCTTACAACTGAGCAGAGTTGGGTAAGGGACAACGATTACCACGGTAAAAGACACCATCTCACCCAGCTTTGGCTAGCACACTGGTGCTTCCACAATTGTTTTAAGTTATTAACCATTAGCAGTCCAGTCTCCCATGACTGGAAAGTCATGTTTTTTCTAGGAATTAAAATTAAGTACTCAAGTAATTTGACTTAAAACTTTGGTTGTAATGTGGTATGTTTGTCTAATTGGAGAAGAGGGAAGATCTGTACATATGGAGAATACATTATATTCTTATCCAGGCTTTTACCTTTTTGTGTCTTAATTTCTGTAATCCCTTTTGTTGTAATATGATAGATGTTTGTCTTGAATCTTTTAAAAATGTTACTGCCCCAATTAACTTACCCATTTGTCAGTTTGGCACTGGAGAACTCCAGATGCTTCTCTCTTCTCACTGTGCTATGCCTCCACAGTTACACAGGACTCCATTCTGCCTCATTAGACTCTCCTCTGACTCCACTTGGACTCTGTAGAACTCTTTTTTCACATTCCTTTCATTTGATATTACCTGACTGTCCCAGATTACTTTCTAAGGTCCTTGTTTCCCGTGGCTGTGCAGGAAATAATCCTTTGTAGCTTATTTGCAAGTTATTGGAGGTTATTGGTCATCTAGTATTGTGGTACATTGCCTTTCTGTCAATCCTCCAACAGACTACAGTAAAAATACATGTTAGTTCTTATGGTGTTAATGTTAGATAGGTCTAATTGAGGCTGTGTCAGTGCTTACAGAGAGGGAACAGTGTATATCTGTTGATTTATGATAGCTCCTTCTTCTAAAACATTGTAGAATAACTTTCCTTAGGAACATTTTAGTAACAGGAAAATACAGTCTTGTTTTTAGTCTTGTCATAATTCAAGGCATGTGTGCGTGTGACAGAGTATTGTTTTTGTTGTGGTTTTGATATTTTCTTTTTTTTTTTTTGACATGGTGCATTGATGAAAGTTAACAGGATAATTTTATCACTTTGGGATGCACATAGTTCTTCCACTTTGTATTAGTCCTCTGAGATGGAGTTTTTGGGCAAGAGTGATATAAAAAAAAGGTAGCATTGGAAAGGAGCTTAGAAGAAAGAGGCATAAAATAGTTATGAATCATATCTTGGCTAGCTAGCCTCCATCTTTGCCATGTTACTGTTAGTTCTCATCTATATTTTATTAAAGCTAATTTTTCTCTAAATTTGACCTAAAGCTGGTACTGACAGAAGGGATGACCCGTTATGGTGGCTACTACCTGCAGTCAAAGTTTGTGCAACAAACATCCTTCCCCTGTACTCTGCATTGGTGAGGCCACACCTTGAGTATTGTGTTCAGCTCTGGGCCCCTCAGTTCAGGAAGGATATTGAGGTGCTGGAGCGGGTCCAGAGAAGAGCAACGAGGCTGGTGAAGGGACTTGAGCACAAGTCCTATGAGGAGAGGCTGAGGGAGCTGGACTTGTTTAGTCTTGTTGTTTAGTTGTTAAAAGAGAAGGCTTAGAGGTGACCTCATCGCTCTCTTCAACTACCTGAAGGGAGGTTATAGCCAGGTGGGGGTTGGTCTCTTCTCCCAGGCAACCAACAATAGGACAAGAGGACATGGGCTCAAGCTCTGCCAGGGGAGGTTTAGGTTAGATGTTAGGAAGAAATTCTTTACAGAGAGGGTAATCAGGCATTGGAACGGCCTGCCCAGAGAGGTGGTGGATTCACCATCCCTGGAGG
>NW_020955332.1:1500388-1529141 GCF_003031625.1 Empidonax traillii | reverse complement strand
CTCATCGCTCTCTTCAACTACCTGAAGGGAGGTTATAGCCAGGTGGGGGTTGGTCTCTTCTCCCAGGCAACCAACAATAGGACAAGAGGACATGGGCTCAAGCTCTGCCAGGGGAGGTTTAGGTTAGATGTTAGGAAGAAATTCTTTACAGAGAGGGTAATCAGGCATTGGAACGGCCTGCCCAGAGAGGTGGTGGATTCACCATCCCTGGAGGTTTTTAAAAAGAGATTGGATGTGGCCCTTAGTGCCATGATATAGTAATTGGAGTTGAATCAGGGGTTGGACTTGATGATCTTGGAGGTCTATTCTATGATTTTATGATTCTATGATCTATGTTCCCTTTTTAGGAAAAAGCACAATTTCACTGTTCATTGGAAGAGGAGGATTAAGGAAGGTCTGAGAGGTCTGGGAAAACACAGAATATTCTAATTACTTCAACAAAAAAGCACTATCTGTTGAACTATAACCTTTTTTAATCTCTTGAATTAGTGGGGAGCGAGAGGGTAGAACATGGCAACATGTTTACACTCTAGTAGAGAACTGGAACAGAAGAAAGTATTTTGGTTGTCTTAACCTTACAATTCAAATGATTCCTCAGAAAGGTAACTGAGAAGCAAAGCACAGCAATATAATTACCAGTGCTTTACTTGGCTTGTTTCTTTTTAGCTTACTCTTGAAAAGGCAGTAAATTCACAGGGCAAGTTCGGAGAGGTAGAATGCTGACATAATGAGAAAAGTGACATGAGGAGATACTGCCTCTTTGGTTTCAAGCTGAATCTGTAACTCTGGGCATGTTCCCTTAGAAATTAATGTCAGGAAGAAGACAGAGTTTCCAGAATAATTTGAAAGACCAAGAAATGCGAGTATTGCAATAAATTCAATTTGGGTAAGTTCTGGTATTTTTCTAGGGAAATGTCTTTATATTTATTTGAGACAGGATGTAATACTTACATTGCTGGAGGAACTCTGGGATAACAGATTGAATGAGCAGAAAAGGAAATCTTTAGTTTCATTATTGGCCTCCTATTTTTGAGCTGCTGCTGTGTTTCTCTCACCAAAAATCAAGTACAGAATTGATTGTATTCTGTGTTTGTTTTGGATTGTGTTCATTCAAACCTACCCAGCTTAGCATGCCTGTCTCATGTGGTAGAAGCATCATGACCCTCTGAATTGTATAGGATAAAATGTCTTCTGTTGTAATTAATCACATCGAGTTCATCAAGTAGATTAGTAGATTTTTATCCTCACTGTTCTCTTGGAGAGTAGTCCGGATTCTCACTCGTTTGATTATTGGAAACGTCATAATTTCCAGCCTAAGTTTCTGTCTGATCAGTTTTGGTTTTTCTT
Organism: Empidonax traillii; assembly: GCF_003031625.1. Taxonomy (NCBI): domain Eukaryota; kingdom Metazoa; phylum Chordata; class Aves; order Passeriformes; family Tyrannidae; genus Empidonax; species Empidonax traillii. The sequence continues at coordinate 1,527,794 of NW_020955332.1, read as the reverse complement.
AACAGCTTCATCATGTGCTTTGAATTAATCTATCAGTCTGGAAGTTCACCCTGAACTATTTTTAGATGTCAGTCTTTTGTCTCTTTTATTAAATATGAACTGACTGAGTTTGGTCGTTGAAATGTGTGGTACATTCCCTACTGCCTTCCCTGTAGGGCCCACGTACCCCAGTATCCAATCAAACCCATTCTTCTCTCTTTCTGCTTTTATAACTGTTTGAAGAACTCTGCCAACTGTTGCGTCCAACTGTATCATTTTTTCTTGGATCTGTATCTGCAGTGGCACTACTGTTGCCAGAAGCACTTACAACTGTTTTTGCACTTAACAATTAAATTTGGTACTTAAGGAATGAATGACTAGAAGCAGTGTTGATGTCCCTATATCTATGTGGTTCCAAGGTTACTTCAGAGCAGATTTTTGTCTCCTCCTCTGGACCAGATGTTTTGTATCATGAGTGTATTTTGAAGTTGTGCATATCAATAGTTGGTTCAGACCTTTTTGTCCCCCCAGGGCTTGAGGTGCATTTTGTGACAGGTAGATCAGAGCAGTTTAGCTTCCTTCAGGAGTCATCCAGGTTCTGTGAGTGGAAAGTTCTCAGGGAGCTGAACTATCTTGCAGCAAACCAGGGTCATTGGGGAAGGTGCGTCAAAACCACTCGGCTGATCTAAACCAATTAGTAGTGCAGACTGAGCCAAGATTTCTCATAGTATTTAACCCAAGATCAGATTTATCTGAAGGGTTTTAACCATATTATTCTCCTAAGTAACCTTTTAAAGCAGACTGTTTGCTTTACTTTTAGGTAATTTTTATTACTCCAAGGAAGGGAAATAGCACAGACACTTAATTCTGATACTCCACTTGTCTGGATGCATGGCTCCCTCCTTTTTACCTAGTTTAAGAAAGGTTATCCCTATATCTGTGGTTCCAGTGTGTCCCTGTGTTCTGGTGGTTAACTTCTGAAGCTGGCACTGTAGCTGTAATTTGAATTAAAAAATCTAGTAATAATAGTTAAGTACTGTCCTTATCTAGTACAGCTATTTCATTATGTTTTCTTAAAACTCTATGTCACTTGCTTAAAGCCCAGCTTGCTTCAGGTAGTTCTGTTGGTTTATTTTTTATCTGTTGTTACATTCAAATAAAGCTTCACACGATTTTGAACTAGTGGGATGTGATTATAGGAATTTTTGCCCAAATAATGATTGATATGTGAGTATTCTGTGACAAAATAAATAAAAGAAATGTAATTGTTTGGGATCCTTGAGAATGATGGTCTGAGATAGTGAGGCTTCAGGCTATTTTGTCGTCTTAGCTCATAAAAGCTCCAGTAAGGTTTGGGCTCTGTAGTACTGACCTTCTGTAAATACAAAGGAAACATAGCTTGACTGTATAAGAGGAGAATGAATTTATTGGAAAACTGGTTGGATGATTGGGCTCAAAGAGTTGTGGTCCGTGGTGCAAAGTCCAGCTTCCAGGTGATGACCAGTGGTACGTCTTGTGGATTGATACTGGGTTGGTAATCTCAGCAAGTTTATCATGGAATCATAGGATGGTTTGAGTTGGAAGGGATCATCTAGTTCCAACCCCTCTGTTACTGGCAGGTCCACCTTTTACTAGACCAGGTTGCTGAGAGCCTCATCCAACCTGGCCTTGATCGATCCCAGGGATGAGGCATCACAACTCCTGTGGGCAGTCTGTGCCAGTGCCTCGCTACCCCTGAGGTAAAAGAATTTCTTCCTAATATCTCATAAATGACTTGGATGCAGGACTGGAAGGGATACTAAGCACGTTTGCAGATGACACAAAACTGGGAGGAGCTGTCGACTCCCTGGAAGGCAGGGAGGCCCTGCAGAGAGACCTCAACAAATTAGAGGATGGGCAATCACCAACCATAGGAAGTTCAGCAAGGGGAAGTGCCAGATTCTGCACCTGGAATGGGGCAACCCTGGATGTGCATACAGACTGGGAATGAGATGCTGGAAAGCAGTGTCATGGAAAGGGGCCTGGGGGTCCTGGTCAACAGCAAGTTGAATCTGAGTCAGCAGTGCTCTGGCAGCCAGGAGGGCCAACCGTGTCCTGGGGGGCATCAGACCAGTCAGTCAAGGGAGAGGAGTGTCCTGCTCTGCTCTGCACTGGGGTGCTCTCACCTCGAATATTGAGTGCAGTTTTGGGCAGATGAGGTTTTCATTTCTCTAGAGCTGTGTTTTGCTTTTTTATCTGTGAAATGGCAATGAACTAAAGAAACTTAGCTAGTGGTTTGTAGTTTAGCATAGTGCATAAATTGCTGCAAGATCTGCTTTGAAAACAGCTTTAATCTACATTTTCCCTATCTCTGCACTCTTACAATCCCAGTATTAAATTCTTACTTTGTCATTAATCCTTGTTACTTTGTCAGTAATGTGCCTGTATTTAGAAAACTTTTAATAGTAATGTTTCTATGTGTTTTGTCTTTTTCTTTTTGGGTTTTTGTTTGGTTGGTTGGTTTTGTTTGTTTGTTCATTCGTTTGTTTGTTTTTTGGTAGCATTTTTCTGTGGAAGGTACAATACCTGTTCTTTCATTGTGGGTTTCAGAAAAAAAACTTCCTAATGGGTATTTTGGCTAAGTGTGAATTTGTTGTTAATTCAGGTAGACTATGAGGAGAGGAAGTAAAATAAAGTGTTAACAGTAGCTCTTTGCTACAGATTTACTTCTCAGTGCATCTTTTTTGTCTATTATTTGATTTTTGGGGGGCTAAAGATTCTTATAAAACCCCACATTAAGAGTTTACATTTTTTATGTAAATTTACCATAATTTTTAAAGTGGTTTTGCTTTTAAATACTGAGTAATGGAAGACTAATATTAAAGACATTCCACAGGGGAGATTTCAGCATATTCTAACATAAAACACAGTTTTGAAGATGTATCATGTCTGAAATTGGGTTATTGGTAAGATTGCAGTAGCATAAATTGCTTGTGAACCTAAGTCCTTTTGAAAGTCAAAAGATATTAAGCTTCATAGACTGCTGAAAATTTAGCCTAATGATATTCTTCTGTTTCACAGATTTGTTTTTCCATGTGCAGCATTGACATTTTATGCTTCCATGCATGTGATTGTGTTAATGTAGCATAAAAGAAAATGCACTGAATCAGAGTATGACATTTAATGAATCGTATTATGATGACACAGTAATTTCATGAGAAATAATGCAGTATATGGAAAGCTGTAGTTTTTTCTGTATACGGTGAGTTGTCTACATTAGTTTTATAATTTTTAACAGGAGATTAAAATCCGAAACTCACTTCTAGTAGGACCATTTTTCTTTCTTCTGGCTTTATCATGAATGAAAAGATTTTGTCCTTGAATAAAGAAGTAGCCTTTGCTAATGGTTTGTGTTGCTGTCATAGGATTAAATAAACTCTGGATGGACAAGGAACATTCAGGCTCAACTGTTTGGTTTTCGTTTTAATTCGTACAGCTCAGTCATACTTTTACTTTCAAACTACATTTTTTGTATGACATACCTTTGTGGAAATAAGTGTTGTGAATTGCCTTCTGACATGATAGCTTATCTTTTGAAGTATTGTACTGTGATCTTTGCTTAATGTAATGTAGTCTTTGCAAAGGGAGAAGAAAGCTGTCAAATTTGTCTAACAGTTGTAAAATGAGCTGTGTTCTTCAGCTCGTGGTTTTACACTAATACGAATAGCAATAATACGTGTTTAAGATTTGTAAGCTCGGCTGTAAACTCAAGGGAACGGTTTGTCTAGGGAAAATAACACAAATACTTTTGATCTTGTTTTTTGTTGTTGTTAAAGTGGAGTTCAGTAGTGAGTACACACACAAAGGTCCTGCTTGCTTTGAGGCAAGAATGGGTAAGACTGGGAATGAGCAGTTGGGAAGTCGCCTTTTAAGTTGACATTGCTTCAGAAGTTGAAAGTTAGTATCATCACATATTCATTAGCCCTTCTGATGCAGAATGTCTGAGAGACCAATGACATGGTCTGGTCCCAAGGAGGAGTGACCATTTAAAAGACTGAATCTTATTTTTTAAAATAAAAGCCTTGTATGCATTGAAAATAGAAGTTGGAAAGGTAAGTGGAAAACAGTACTGTTTCCTTTGAGTTAGCTGAGAAATTAATGTTTTTGAAGTGTACTAATGAGTGTAACTGAAGACATGGGGAAGTTGTACTTTTTGTCTTCTTCAGATATCTGATTAAAATACTTGTAGTAGGAGACTTCTAGCCACCCAGGGAGATTTGTCTAGGGGTCATCTAGAGCCATTGTAAATTGGGCTTCTACTTTGAACCCTAAAGAATCCTTCTTTCCCCATCCTCCATGTTAATTCCTCAAAGACTACCCTCCAATTTAAGAAACTGAATGGGATTCTGAATCTGCCTCTTTGAGCTACATATTCCCATGCGTAAAGATGACTGTTCTGGTGTTTATTTCTTCAGTTGTTATCTATAGAGGTATAGCTATCAGTTGATAGTTCTAGTTGTCCTGGAGGTGTCTTTTTTCCTGCATACTGGCTATATTAAAAAAATGTTTCTTCAATTTTTTGAAATGCTGATGGGTACTCATTGCATATTCTAGACTTCTCAGATATGGGGTACAAATTTCAGATTGCCTGAATTTTGTTCAGATTTTACTCTTACACCCATCTAGTACTTTTGAAAATTTTAAGTATAATAAATTTTGCAATTGAGATTATTATTTTGCAATTGAAAACATTTTATGCAACTCAGAATGAAAGCTGTCTAATGGCATCCCATTCCCTCCAGGCGTTCCCTTTGGCAAAATTCCCTTTTCTAAGAACAAAAGAGAAAGAGCTCAGTTGCCTACTTATGCCATCTTACTCTCTTGCAGGAGCTGGCAGTGCTGTGATAGGTACAACTCTCTCATGTGACAGCAAGGTTATATGTAACTATCATATGCATTACATCATTTAGCCTCCTTTTAGGATTGTGTTTGGAGGGGGTCTGTGTAATTCCTTCTTTATTTATGCAGTTGAAGAAAGAGGGCTCTTGTCTCTATAAGACCAGGTACCATTTCACACTGCAAATAAAAATTGTATATCAGCATGCATTGCCATGAAGACTGTCAGCAGAAACATGATCAGTGAGTTGAATTTAGTGAGGGAGTAAATGACAGTGTAAGACAGTATTGAGTATGAAAGGATTTTGTCTGGAGAAGGCACATTTTTTTATTCTGTAGAACAATACAGCTGGCTTCTTTGGTAGAATGGGCGTAGGTGCTAGTTGAAGGCATCACAATTATGATTTCTTGACTATGAACCTTCTCTTTCTAAATGTGAGTTTTAGTGAATTCAGTATTCTGGAATAGCATGTGACAGCATTAAGAGTTTTAACTGTGCATTGAATATATTTTTTGTCACTAAAACTCCTACTTCTGAGCCTCTTTCTTGTGTCAACTATCTTGTGCAGAAACACATAGCTTGTGCATAGGCTTACAGTTCAGACTGTTGCTGTGAAAAATCTGTCATTCCTGAATGTTTTGCCCTGTTTATGTGGGCTTGGTTAATACATGAGAGTTACAGAAGAAATTTGATTGTATTTGGTCTTTACTTTAGTTTACCATCCATAGCTATCTGAGGGAAGGGAGAGAGTAAGATGCTCATTCTGTGTTTTAAAGTCTTGACTGCCTCACGATATGACAGAGATTTCTGGTATGGCATCTTTTTGTCTCTTTTGCTGCACATGCAGCCTAATAATACCTTTATGTATACCTGTATCTGTAATCACAAACAGCACTTGAATGGATCATCACATGCTGCAGAAAGCATATGGCTTTATCAGAATATGGAACCAGGCTCAGTCCCACCACCAACCTCAAACTTGCTGTCTCCGCTTCATCAGGTGCTTGCTGCAAAATATCTTCCTCTTTGATGTCTTATACCTCCTGCAAATTACTGTACTCCATATAAAGTAACTCGTCAGATTTTTTAGTATTTTTTAACCTTATTTTACCCCCCTTCCAACTTGTTCTCCCTTTCTCAGATTCTGACTTACGTTGGCCATGGCAGAAGGTTAAAAAACCTACAGAGACTGAGGCCCTCCAGACTTGACCATCGTGTTCATGCTTATCCATAAATAACTTCATTTGCTTATTAAGACTTCTAAAATTGCTTTAAAAGTGTGTCTTTTTTCTCCAGAAAGGTGACAAATACCTTACATTAAGACCTCTGCTGCTAATCATTGTGTATTTTTATATGTTTTTAATGCAAGAAGTAGTTTCGAGGCTATTGAAGGTGATTGTGAGACTGGGGAGGGGGGAAAAAAAAAAAAGTTGTATTTCTCACTTGTGCCTGAGCACTGGTTTTGGTGGAGGTAGAGAGGATAAGAGAGCCCACTGATACCATGAATCCAAACCTGTTGTGAAACAACATTGTCATCTATGCATTTATAGTTGGCTTGAGCCAGTACAACTGCATGTATCTGCCAAAAGGTGTGATATGCAGGGTCTTTCTGCTTTGTTGGCTCTTGCAGTCAGGCAGTTCAGTGGTCAGTAAGATAGGCTTGCTTTTGGCAGCAGTTAGAGTGGGTTAAAGCGAGCAGGAACACCGGGCTAAAGGAGTAGGTGTTATAGGTGGGGACAGTCTGTTGATAGCAGCTGCCTGAACAGGGTGATCGTGCGTGTGGTGCTTCCAGTGTGCCGGCAGTAATGCTCTTTTACCTTGCGGTTGGTCAGCTCAAAATGGTAAGGCAGCAGAAAAAAACTGGCAAAACCAGAATTATATTCTGGTTTATATTTTTTTAATCTCCCTGGCTCACATCAGCATCAGATATTCTGTCAGTGGTGATGCACAAGGAGTATAAAATACATAGGCGGAATGGAAACCCTGCTTCTGTTGCCAGCTAGCTTTTGGGTTGGTTTAAACTGTAATCCTGGACTGCATCCTGAGAGAAACGTCCATAAAAGTTCCAGCGTCCGTACTAGGAAGACATCTCTGAAACAGGAGAGGCTGTTATGTCAGTATGATCTGCTGAGTGAGAGCAGCCCAGAGATTAGTATGTTTTGAAACAAAACCTCTGTTTGAACTTGTGCATTCATCTCAGTTGGCATCCATGCCCGTAGGATACAGAGTTATGACAGACGTCAGGTATGTCAATTCTGATTTCCTTAAGCTCTCATGTAGAGATACAGAGCTCTCCTGGCGATGCCAGTTTGCAGAGTTTCCGCCTCCCTTGCTGCTGGCAGCTTCATCCCACTGTGGTGCACTGCCCTGTGGGTTGTGCTGGCTGGGCTGCTGGAGCAGCTCTAAAGGGAGCTGCCGGATGGGACCAGTGTCCAACCTGCTCTGCAAGCAGCACATTGCTGTATTTGAGGAAAGTGTCAAATGTATTGTAGCTGAGGGGCAAGAGTGAGTGCCTGGGAGGACAGGACAGAGGAAGAGAGGGAAACAGAACTCCTTGAACTTGATTTCTTGCAAAACTTTTCTCACATTGTAAAAAGTCTAATTTTCAATAAATTACTCTTGATGTTTCCTTACTATGAGAAAGAGTATGATTTCCCAGATGCCAGCTTTCATGAGTGATGAAGAGAAGGACTCAGATAATTGCAAAAGATGGAGATCCAACCCTGTACTTGCTGGGGAAAGGGCCCTAATCACCTCCAGAATGCCAATTCCGTTTCCATAGGTCAGCTCTGCAAGGGAGAAGGAGGAAATGATAGAAAGGTGGATCTGCAGTCATCCAGAGCAGCAGAAACCCTCAGCTTCCAAATCCCAAAGGAAAACTAGGATTCTTCTTCAGTGGATTTTGCAGATCCCGGCTTACTGGGAACAGTGGTGGGAGGTCAGCCTCGTAAGGAGAGCAAAAGGATTTAGATACCCAGGCCTATGGAAAGTTTGAGTCTCCTCAGTGTATGTAGGCAGTAAATCATAGGATCACCTTGATGATCATCTCTGCACTTCAGTCATATTACTATGGTTAGTGCTGATTCTTTAGAGGTTTTTTTTTTCCCAATCATATTGTTCTCAGTTTTCATCTCACAGTATTTTTGCGTGCCTTCCCTTCAGCAATTTGTTTCCTACCTTTCCTGAATACATTCCTACATAGCATTTATTTTAAAATATTTCAGATACCATCTGAGGTTTTGTGCAGTGCTGTTACAGTTTTCTCAAAACAAAAAGCTTTGAAAAATGTAGACTTTGAAAACAATTTTTTTTTTTTGCTTGCTTGTTTAATTTTTTTAACTTGTTGAACAGGTTCAGTGTGCACTGTGTATCTTCAGGGTATCCAGCTAGTAGAACCTGGCAGGAGAAGAAGGGATTTGGCTACTTAGTCTGTTTGTGCCCATGTAATTCCTTTCGTTTATTTAAACTGGCATCAGAAGTGTAACTTTTGTGAGTGTGGATTTTTGGCTTTGTTCTTTTAAGGGTATATTTACTGCCCTGTACTAGAGAGAGTAGGTTTTAGGAGATCAAAGATATTTTTGCTGTAAGAGATGGCTCTATCATGGCAAAAATAAAAGCCTAGTCAGGAACAACCACTTCTTCCTTTTTTCTGAAGAGGTAAGAAGTGGAGTTTCTGCTTTTCATTCTTGAATGCTCACTTTACTCTTTGACATTCATGAACTTTTAGGATCATCTTAATTTAGAGAAGCAGATCTTGACTTAGGCTGCTAACTCTTCATAACTTGCTTGGGACATTGTTCTGGTAATATTCCCTGAGATTATTTCTTAATTCTTATTTCTTGAGAATCATGTTAATAATGAATGCGTAAATGTAGTGCACAGTCAGCAGATCTGCTTCTCAATCTTTTTGAAATTGAAACTCTTGAAGTTGAGGAAAAAAATAATTTAGAAGAAGTGACAGTATAATTTCGTATTGTTTCTGAGCACGGAACCCCACCACGGAACCTGACCCAAGTGCATGTCCTGCCACTGAAGGGAACACTTTCTCCCCTGTGTGATCTTGCCATCTTTGATAGACCCTACCAGATTCTTTTTTTCCATTTTCAGATGGATGAGCACATTGGTTTGTTTTACCATGCAGCTGGTGGAACATCAAAACTTATTTGAGGAGGGGCAAAAACATGTAAAAGAGGTTTTGGTCTACAAAAAACTTCTAGTTGCTGCTTGGCTTAAGTATTGGCTTAAGCTGCCTTAAATGAATCATGAAAATATTCCTTGCTTGAAGGAAAAAAGATAGATGCTTCTGAGAGATTACTTTTCTTTTTTAGTGTCCTAATAACATCACAGAACAGTATATTATATTTGAAACTATAGTGTTTCAGTTTAAGAGATTGAACTAGAGGAGCTAATGTCACTTCCATGGATGACACGGCTTTCTGCAGGGGAAAAGACTGAGTTGTTGGTAAGGAGTAACAGGGATGAACTTTATTTGATGCATCTTACATAAGACACAACAGTTCACATGGGCTCTTTTGTCATAATTTTTTGCAACAGTTTTCTTGGTGGAACCTGAATTTTCAGCTCTGGTTAAATGTATGATGTATTTGCTATTAAAACAGAGATTGCCCTTCATTAAAATAAGACACCAAGTGAATTGTAAGGCTTGTATACTTGTTTACTTGCAGATGAGAGGAGCAGAATCGCACAGCCGCAAAACTCATAAAATTTGAAAGACCAGTAAATGCCAGAAAATGAGTTGTCTTCTGGTCTCCCATCTGTTGTATTGGCTAAACCTTGATTTCAAAATTAAAATGTTATGACGTGTCTTACTAAAAACTGATGCCTGTTTTGCAAGGGGTGAAGCTTTGTAAAATTGTGACTCTGGATACCAGGGAAACCTAGCATCCCATACTTTTTTCCGCAGAAAATAATAAGTTCCAAGCCACACAGTGATTAAACACATTTGTGAGGCTAGTATGCTGAATCGAAAAGTCAAATAGAAAATGCTCTCCAAGATAAATAAGTCGAGTTAAAAAGTTTTTATGAAAGAAAATCATTATTCCTGAAGATGAGCTTTATGAACCTGTTGTGCTTTAAAAATGCAAGAACATTTAGTATTTCTTTCTTGTTCCCTTCAGTGAAAACAGGAAATGAAAGAGGAACTAAAATCATAAACATAGACTAATATATGATTTATTCAATTAGCTAAGAACTCACCTAGTATTGCATGTTTATGTGTCTCTTTTAAAAAGCAATACTTGTTTGAGACTATTTCCTTTTCAAATGTTTAAATATATGTTCATAATGACTGCAGGAATTCTGCTTGAGTGTGCCTTGTGGTAAGAATGTGGAGAAAAGGCTTTTGTAGTAATAAGGCAAAATCCCCAGCTGCATTTACTTTTCCCTCTCTCCTGTTTTACGTGCTTAATCCTGTTTCATAACAAGCAGCTGTGACTTAGTTGAGGTATTAGTCTCCCAAATAACTCTCATCAAACTTTTGATCTAATAACTGTTTTGTTTATATATACCTTTAGTTGTCAGAAGTAATGTGTGCCATAGGCATGTGAAGTACTTCAGAAAAGTAATTCACTTTCAAGGAAACTTGCTTTCAAATAAACGGGAACCTTTTATCTATTTCCTGTAAGTTCGTGCATTGTGTTATTCAACTTAATAAAAACATGTTAGCCAGCTGGGAAATACCTGAATTTTCATAGATGGGATGGATAAAAGATTTTAAACATAGTATTTTGGGCATGATAATTTTCCTGCTGAAAATGTATATGAATTAAGAGTTTCTTAGATAAATCCTACAATTATAGCAGAGTGTAATCTCATATTGGTCCATATTAGAAGTACTTACTACAAAGTGATTGCAAGATACGAATATTTTTGTGTATTCTGTACTTGTATTAAATAATTCCCAGTCTTTATAAGCCCTTATCTAGTTTGGTGTCCATTCGGTATTCTGTGGGCCCTGACTGGGTTTGGTGGAATTAAACTTTTATAGATGACTTTGCATGTCTCCTGGAGGGGGAAATTAAAGAACAAGTCTAACCAATTCTCCTTTTAATTTGGCTCTTTGAGAATCTGCATTTCCCTGCCTGTGCTTTATTCTGTGTTGATTTATATTCTCTTATTTCTGTTCCCTAGCACCTTATTTTACTTCCTTTCTGATTTTCCTCTTTGCTTCTTGTTTATGTGCCTTTGCCTGGATTGCATTTTTGCAGAATGCTTATGAGGTTACAAAGAACATCTGGCAAATTTGTGGTAATGTTTAAGATAAAATATTTGTGTTTCATGATCATGTGAAATGATTTAAACATTACAAGGGTACGCAGATTGCCTAGAAAGATATGCTGCATTTATCAGTACCAGCTTGTGACTGTGTGAAAAGCTAAATGTCTTTACTGCTTTTAAGATGGACTTTTATAAATCCATAAAAGAATTAGTAATGCAGTGTCTCTGCAGCAGCAAGGGCCTTAGCTTGTAGGACAGAGGGGTGTTGAACAGAAGTAAAGGAACGTTTTCTCTCATTGTTAGAGCCTTTCAGTATTTTGCTGACTCAACCTCTCACCGCAGCAGGACTTTCTGTTAGTGCAGGTTTGCTTCTGTGGGAAAAGGTGTGATCTGTAGAAGCCACAGCTCTGCCAGGGTCAGTCTGACACTGCCTCTGTGGAATTGCTGTCCCTAGAGCTGCCTGTTCCTCCAGAGACTCACTCCTGTGTCTGTTTTCCTTGCAGTTCCTCATTTCAGTGTCACATTCCATATTTGCAAAGCAGTGCTTCATTTCCTGCTTTGTTTCCTCATGCACCAAAGGAATCATGCTTTCCTGAGCCACACAGTACCTTGGAAAAAGAAGTCTTAGTGGTGGTCTGCAGCAGAGGGTGTGTTTTCAGTAGGGCCCTGAATTCAGCAGATCCCAAGACCTCTCCTGAGGTTTTACATATGTGGAGTCACAGCTTTTCCTCCTTCTGGTGAACTGATAAACTTAGAATCTGCCCTGCAGGTTACCCAGTGAGCATGTGCATTTTGCAGTCCACAGTGTTCAGTGCTTGCTCTTGTTAATGTGACTGAGAGCATTTAAGCGTGCAGTGTGTGCACTGGGAATTAGAGAAGAGGAAAAGTCAGACTCTGCCATACGTGCTTCTGCCTTTCCTCTTCCTGGTGAGAGGAACTGCAAAAAAGTTTTACCTCAACGATGGAGTGTTTTATGAAGCTTTTTCAAAATGCACACTTCCGTTTGAATGTTCTTTAGCTGGAAAAGTGAGTGGTTTTTCAAGTAGTTGCTTGTGGAGCTAATGCTGTAAGTGCTCATATTCTTTTTTAATGCATGAGATTTTTTTTAAATTATGGTTGTCCTTTATGACTGCATTTGCACACATTGCTTCCTGTGGTTCAATGTGGGAGCATTAAAAAGTCAAATCACCATTACTTCCTATGTTTCCTTTTTTGTCAGTAGCAAGATACATTCCAGTTATTGATAAACTAAACCTATTTCCTGGTAAGATTATAAATTACTGTTTTCCGCAAAAGAGATGAAAAAAAGTTACTTGTGCCTACCTGAATGACAATCTCAGTGGGGAAAAAAAAAAAAAAGAAACATCAATTTTCCTATGTGGGAAAGTATTTTCTGGCACATGTCAGATCTTAAATTTTCAAGATTTTAATGCAGCTTGATAAAAAAAGATTAATCCTTCATACAGAAGGAACAGTAAAGGTACCCACAGGAGAGGAGTAATTCTAACTACTTTTTCCAGAAGACCTTTTCCTACAAGGTCTGTAGTAAGGACACTAAGCTCCAGATATCCTTGAACGTTTTAATATCATGATTATGTGTTTGCGTGTGATTACACTGAGGACCAAATGACATAAATGGTCGTGAGCAGGTACACATGTATATTTACTGAAGAAAGACTGCATAGACTGAGCTTGACAGAAATTATCTGGATATTTAGAAGCTCTCCGCTGGTGACTTTGGCTTTACTTGTGTATGCTGTCTCAGTAGACATCTGAAATACTTAGACTCTCTCCCACATTGTGAAGCAAAACCAAAGCTTACTTTTTGGGGATGGATGTGGAGCTATTTCAGGACAAGTCTTTTAAGCAGTACAAGCAGAGCAAGAGACCTGGTATTCATCCTAGAGCTCATGTCTATGGTCAAGCTAAGTAAAGGTAAGTGCTGTAAGCATTTGGAGAAGAAGGGGTTGGAAAATTTTCAGAGGTGGTGTTGTAGATCGTCCCTTATTTTTATTATTTTTCCCTAAATCTATGACAATGGAAATTTGATAGGAAGTAAAAGATGCTGCCTTTCAGAGAACTAAGTAAATCAGCTGTTGAGAGTATTTTCCCTGTGTACAACTCAGGAAAGCCAGGAGCTGGAATATGCTCTGTTCACAGATGTCTGTAACTTGTTTTGTACACCAGCTCCCAACTATATGCAGTTTTTGCTGTTTTGCCTTTCAGTCATCATGTTATAAATTGGTCAACCCTGTTTTTTAGGCTTCCTTTAACCTCTGGGATCATAGACTGATTCAGGGTGGCAGGGATAGTAGCATATCAATGTAGTCCACCCTCATGCTGAAAGGAGTGTCGACACTTGATCCATGTTGCCTGGAGCTCTGTCCCCTCAGGTCTTGAAAGCTTCCATGAGTGGAGATTTCACAGCTGATCTAGATAACCTGTTCCAATGCTTAAGTATCCATAAGACTGTTTCAAGTCTCAGTTTACTCAGTCTCCTTGTGAAGCCTGTCCTTCGAATAACATCAACAACATAACATCAAGCAGTGGCAACCTGTTTGTTGTCTTGTTTATTGGTTCTAAAGATTCATTCCAAATCTGTTCTTTGTGTGGTGTGTCAGACCTTCATCAAACTGTCAGTCTGCTGTTCATGTGTTCCCTGTACTGCAGTGACTCAGGTTAAGCTGCTGTTTTAGCTCAGGCTTTTCAAGTACCAGTAGTTGTATCATCTAAGATCAACCAACTGTATTTTGCTGAATTATCTGGTGGTGATTATAAACAACACAGCATAATCTATCAGGGTAGTTTAGCAAGTAATGCATATCAGGCTCTTGTTTGTGATTCATTTTTGGAACATTTTTCCATCATACTGTAAATTACAGTTCTTGGTGGTATTTCTCTTGCTTTATTCTCCGTTTAGTGAAATCTGCAGTTATCCTATGTGAGCTAATGGAGCAAATTATTAGCAAAAGGTCTGATGGATGTTGCTTTTGTTACGGGTGTACCACCTTTCTGAATACCATTTATTCTTTTCATCAAAACAGGGAGAGTGGCTTTAAAGCACTGTCAAAATATTTCTGACTTCTTTGTTATCTGAAAAATGTCAACCTTTAATAATCCGAAAATGACGTTTTTCTCATGTGATGCAGTCAAAACAGAGATTAGGGGAGAGGTTTTAACAGATTTTTTCTATTCTCCAAAAATCATCCCAGAAAAATCACTACTAGTCCAAGCTTTAAGAAGTCCAGCACTTTTCTGGAATCTTAACGCTGACTGCAAAACTTGAGCTGTTTCCTTTTTCTGGAGAACAGTTTTAAATAAACCTTGAAATGAACCTGGAGCCCCTATTATCACTAAAGCATTTTTCCAGGTTGCTGTCAGAGTCAGGACTTGGCAAGGAACCAGACTGGTGCAGGTCGGTTTGATTATTCCTCTGCCATGTTCCCAGCACTTAGAGGTGCGTGTTAAAGAAAGTGTGCTGTACTGAGGTTGGGCATGTGAATCTCACTGAATGTGCTTTTAGCACAGGCCATGTTCTGAAAGGTTTGTGCTGGGTTCTCTATTCCAGTGGGCTTCGGGAAGGCATTTTAGTATAGACACACTGATGGACCCTGACTGAAAAAATTCTAGCTCTAAGACTGCAATTGCGTGAGTAGGTCTGCATCTGCCACCTCTTGGAAGATGCTGGAGTGAGTCTTGAAAGCACTGGTAAACTGAAGTTACTTCATCAATTTGGCCACATCTGCTGTACCAGTTGTGTGATCTGTAGCATTGTTATCATCTGGGATTTTCCACTCCACAGGATACCTTCATTCTCTTGTTACATAAGGTAATGGAGAGCTGATACATGAGACAGTGAATTCAGATTGTGTTCAGATATTAATTATGGAGCATTTTAAGGATATTTGGGACAGTTGAATGTGATAGGTGATTCACAAGTCCTTGATACTGAATGTTATGTGGAGGCCCAAGCAGATACAATAGATTGGGTTTCTGAGTCAGTTGTCTGTATGAGAACTAAACAGTGTTTATGGTACAGCTGGGAAATAGTTTAAAGTGACTTGGGGTTGTTTTGTTTTTTAACAGAAATGGAAACATTGCAGCACAAATTGATTAGTGGGTTGAACAAAAGATGGAAAGAAGATGGGGAAGGCAGGGCTTTGGGAAAAAATAATGGGGTTTGATGCATTTTTTTGACATTACTTTTAAAATTTTCTGTCAAAAGAGGAATGTATATCATAACTTTAAAAAGCATTTCCTTATGTATTGCAAATATAATTACTTCTTGAGTCAAGTACTTTGTTTCAGCATAACGGTATAATAGCTCTTCATTGGCAGATAGATCCTTAATGTATATATGGCATTTAAAAAGGAGTGACAGTGAATAGTTTGAGTAGATACTGTGTAGGAGTCTGTTTTTATTTAAATTAAATGATTGTTTCATTTATCTAGGCGCAAGATTTTGAGTTAATATTTACGTATTTGTCCTGAGCTGAACTCCTACAGGATTTTATTATTCAGATTAACAGGTGAATGTTTTATGCTATAAACTGCCTAAAGTATAAATCCGCTGAAAGTCCATACCACCTATCTGAAACAAGCAAATAATACACCTTCATCTCCTCATTAACCCAAATAAAAACATGGGCAGGTAAAGAGTTTACTGAAGAAAAAGGATAGAATGATCTGCTTTTGATTAATCATAAGCAAATAATTATAAGAAAAAGAAGGTTGTCTTAATAGCCTTTTGGTGTCACAAATTACATTTTAAGCACAAACAATTCTATTGATTGCTCACTTTGAGGCACAAATTGTAAACAGTCACTTAATAGTATCTTTAGGGCAAATGAGTCTTATTGCATTAAGTAATGGGAATATCACATTGCACCTTTTTTCTGTTTGATGCTCGGTTTTTATTTTGCCTTTGCCTTTCATTTTACCTTGCTACAGTTCTAATTCATTAATCTATCCACAGTTGAAGTTGTTAAGCCTTAGTTAAATTTATGCTCTCTAGAGCTGTCCTGTGTTTCTAAACGTCAACTGAGAATGATGCAGATTTTGGATATTTTAAAGTCTAATGGAATGACTCAGTTTGGTGGGTTAGGGTGAGATGAGTTAAAATATGTGGCGTGTCTCTGACATATCTCTGTACTTACCAAGATGTAATGTTTAATAGGAAACATACTGAGACATTATATTTCATGTAAGCCATATGAACAGTTTTGCATTCTATCCCTACTGCCTCAAATAACAAGCAGTATGCTTTGCCACGATGGGCTAGTCATTTGGATTATGGGAAGATGCAGCTTATGGTGGTAGGGCATCAGGCTCTTGGTGAATGTTTACTGCAGATCCAGAAATGACACTGTGAAGCTGGGGCTGGTGGAAAGTATCTCCTTGTTGAGGCTATTGTACATTATATTGTATCACGTTTCCTCAGTAGAGGTGAAGTGAGTAACTAATTGAATGATGGAAGTCACATCTGATCCAGAGAAAAGGAGTAGTACATCAGTGCACTATATTGCATCCTCCTGGGTTAATGTTGAGTGGGGACTCTTATCTGCTCAATTCCTTACACTGTTGGAGATTACAGTGAATGCTTAATGTTAGTTTTTATTTCTTTAATCTAATACAAAATGAATTAATGTCCTATTATTCTTATCCTAATATTAATTTCCTGTTATTCCTATTCTGTTATTAATTTCCTAATGACTTAAGGAGTGTGTATGGAATCATGTTTGACCTTTTTCCAAAACCAGAGTATATAGCTGGTAGTTTGCAATAGGTTATGTGTTTAGTCTATTTTTAAAAGGTAGGCATCACTTCATCTCTTATGTCTAGCAGTGTTACTGGTTCTCTATAAAGCATTCTTTGATATATAGTTTTAATCAGACTAAAGTTGACTTTTAAATTTTATGAAAGGATTGAATTAAAATTTTTTCATTGGTTGATTATTAGGCCTAGTACACAATTGCATCAGTTGCTAGTGAAGTCCCAGATGGTCAGCTTTAGCTGAAGTGTCAGAAGCCAAAATCGGAATTGGTTTGGATTTGGATTGTGGGGATGATGAAACCGTGACTGTGATTGGCTGTACTCTGTGAGGGGAATACAAAGGGTAAATGTATACCCATGGGCATTTAGGACCATGGTTCTGCTAAAAGGGCAGTTTTGTCTTCCTCTCTCTGCTTGTGAATGTTCTTGCTCCCTCCCTTTCGGTGGTGTTAGTGTTTCTGGAGCTGTGTGATAGGTCACATAGCTCACTGAGGACCTGAAGTTAACTCCTTCAAACAAAAATAAGTTATCTGAAATGGAATGAGATGGTCAGAACATGTCATCTAAGTGTGTTTGTGGGTACTTGTTATGTAGAGGCTTCCCTAAAATCACTCTGGTGACAGTTACAGATTTCATAGGTAAAAATCAAAGTTGGAAACAGTACAGAGCTTAATAAGATGAAAAACTGTTTAGAGATGGAGCAGAGACCAAAAAGACTATTGTGTTGGGATTTTTTTACTTTTAGGCTAGAAGCCTGCAGTTCCTGCCTTTGATAGCAAAAAGGTACTGTCACATTTTGCCAAGTGTGACTATTTACACTTTTTAATAGCTGGTGGCCACAAAAAATATAGAGAGTGTCTGATAAGTGGCGTGCTTTCCGGGGATCCTGGAGGGGGAGTTTCACAAGCTGCAGTTTCACAAATAGCTCCTTCAGTGTCAGAACTGATTGTAGCAGCCCTATAGATGTGCTACATGGTGGATCCTTCCCATACAGTTGCAGAGTATCTGACACGCCTGATTTTTCATTCCCACTAGCGTAGTTTACCATGTATCTTTACAGATATTTGCTCCAACTCTGCCGGGTGTGGAAAGGCTGGCACTGTGTTGGGACTTCTTTTTATATGTGTATTTGGCTGTCGCTCTGATTAATGATTAAGAAGAAAACATAACAGGATAAAGAGTCAAAGTAGGATTGTTTTAAACTTTGTAGACTTTCTTGCTGTGTTCCTCCTTCCTACTCTGCATTCCTACCTCTGTCAGTGTCTCTGTATACGATGAGTTGTACTGTAATGCATGTGTTGCAAATCATTATCTTTTGCTTTAGCTTTTACCAGATTCGTGCATCTATGAAAATTCCTCCAAGAATTCCACACAAATTAGAAGCTAGTTTGTTACACGGAACTGGTAAGTGCCAAAATTTTTATGAAATGTAGAACTTACAGTAAATGAGGAAATTATCTTCCTTTTTCTAATTAAGGATCACACTTTTTGTCTTATGTTGTTGTGACTAATATGTAAGTGCTTCTAATTTTGTTACTGACACAATAAAAATATACCTTGTTCTTAGCAGTGAGACTTGAAAGTCAGTTACAGAATTTGTGTTACTGTTTTTCCTCTGTTGATTGTCTTTGCTGGTAGAAAACATGATGATTCCTTAATATTAGTGTCTTCTGTTTTTTTCCACTGACCTGCTCAGTCTTCTCCATGTCCCAGGGTAAGATGACCAAGGGCAGATCTCATTTAAGTAGATACCTCCAAGTTGTGGAGAACTTCAGATACCGGTTCTTATCCAGATTAATAAGCCCATTTTTTTTCTGAAGAGAACATTTTGAAAGGATCTAGCTTTCAATCTTGTTCTATTATTGCCTGGTAATAAAGTTGAAAATTTATTTAACCTCCTGAACAGGATTACCCACTTCTTCATCTTTTTTCTTTTTTAACCTGACACTCACTTTTAGTTTCTTTGTCCAGGTAAACTGAACCCAGAGAAAGCTGTTAGTGCTCTCCTAATTCTGTGTAGCCCACACCTCAGCATGCTGTAAAAATGTGAAAAGCAAAAAAATTAATCAGGTTTTCAAATGTCAAGTGGAATTATTGGAATTGCAAGGAAGATCTGCTATAGTGTGAGAAAATGTGATATGATGTTACTGAAACCTGAATTTTTGAGGCTATTTTGAAAGTAACTGAATAGAGCAACAATGTGGATACAGAATTTTGGTCAAGCTTCCTGAATATTTCTTGTGGTTTTGTGAGATAAATAAGTAATTCTTATGAACCAATATTGCTCCGCTTCAAAGGCGAGGTTTTATGTAGTTTGGAGAATTTGACTCTGGTAGATTTCCTTTACTAAAAAATATTGTTTGAATACTGACACTTATTAATATGTTTTATATTGCTGGGAAGAAATTTCCCATTTCAGGGTATATTTTAGAATGAGCTTATGTTATTTTTTTGAAAGCTTTAATCTTGTTATCAATTGTGGCCTGTTAGTTTTTCTCTCTCCTGTTACTAGACATAAAGGATATAAATATTAAGACTGCAGTTCCGTGTGAGTTTAGATCAGCAGTGCTGTCAATCAAAAAAATTCAGCCCTTGATTCCCCCTGGCCCCTCTTTCTTACCTTCATATTGCTCTGTGTGCCGTGATGTAGGTGTCTCTTTTGGTCAGGCAGCTCAGCAGGGAAACTCATTCAGCTGACAAGCAGCTATTTTACAAAAAATCAAACCCCTTCAAACCCAAAAACTTGGGGCCCTTTTTAGATCAGTCTCTGAGTTGTTTTTTTTTCAGGTATTTACTAATAATCTTTGTCCCACAACAAAGCAAAAGAAAGGGTACAAGCTGGTCAGTGAAAGGGCATTAGTTTGTCCTTGTGGACACAATAGTGCTTGGTCTTGCTGAGGATTCCTGCTTTCCATCTGCTTCAGCTGCTTGCCCAATTTAGCAGAGCTGGATGCTGTAGCTCAGACTTGCAGCTCTCCTGCTGAAGGTGGAGGAGTAGCTGATACCAGTTCTTGAGCCTGCTGTTATGTGTATAAAATAGCTGCTCTTAGGGTATGCGTGGAGTAGCACTAAGAGTGTTGACCTGTGTGGAAGCGTTGCTTGTTGACCGTAGAGGAGACTGGTCAGGAGCCCACTACTCCCACTCTTGAGAATGATGTCCTGTGTTGGTCAGGTAATTCTTCCCATATTTTTCTCTCTTTTCTCTCTTTCTCATACTTACCTATTCTAAATCCTGTTCGCTTTGATGTGTCATGATTTTCCCACTCCAAGTCTTTTTGCCTATTTCTAGCTCTCCCTAGCCTTTGCACAAGTCACCTCAGTTTCCTTACCTTAACTGTGTTTTCTCCTCTCCCACAGACAGTTTGAGCTCTCTCCTCCTTTTATTTCCCCAAGTCAAATATAAAGTCTTAGTTTTTCCTCCTCTTTCTCTTCCTTTGCATCTCCTTCCATCCCTTGCCCAGCCCTTCCCAGCTCTTAGCGAGGTCCTTTGTTAATAGAAATGGAAAACAATTTATTTAAATTTCCCACATCTAGTGGTTCACTGGAATTGCTTGCTGCCCAGAATGAGTGTTGTTGCAGATATCATAGGGCAATTCACTTGCTTTAGCTCCAGCCTTGTCAAGGTCTCCTGTTACTCTTGTCATTTGAAGGAAGATGAAAAACCTATGTATTTCTAACCTGTATGATGTTGTTTCAGATTTTAGGACGCTCTGAATTCCTCCTTTTCTCAAAAATTTGTGGCTGGTTTTCAGAGGAAAAAAAGTTGGGGAGGGACAAAAAAGCAGGTTAGGAAGTAATGAGATTAATCTGTTTTTACGATGCGAGTGTAAATTAATTCCCTACTATTTTTTCCCCTTCATTGAGGAAAAGGCTTTTTGTGTGGGTAGAAGCTTAGAAAGAGTCTTGAGCAGTCCAGTCAGTGCACGGTTGATTTAAAAAACAGTAGTTCTGCCTTATTGACCTGATGTTTGTGAGACCTTGCTCCCCATGTGGAACAGGCTTGGCCTGTTCCTGACGTCAGCTTTTTCTCTGCAGTTCCCCTCTCTCTTTTGAGGGTGCGGGTTCAGTTACACTGGAGTCAGCAGAACTGAGGGCTGTAACTCAGGGCTGGACGGAGCACAGGAAGTGGGACCTGGGCCATTTGTCTCCAGCTCTTCTTTTGTATCAGATGGGAGTGGGAGATCCCTTTTGCTGATGCTATGCAGGTATATCAGATTATGTGCCATGTGAAACCATACCTGCTCTGTCCTTCACCTGGAACAGATGACACAGATGGACATAAGCTGAAAGTGGCATTATACATAGGGGAATTACACTGTAATGATTCAACCTTCGTAAACATTTTGTCCATTTTGTCCAGGACACCTAAACCAAAGCTATGTATAAAAGCACTTCAGCAAAACCCAGTATTTGTACTTGTTTCTAGTTTCCGAAGGGAAGTTGAACTAAGACGTTACTAAGGTTATAGAGTGGAAATGTTTGCCAAGGGCAGTGGCCCCAAATCTGTAGAGTGCAAACGGCAGATTCCTCCCCCCTGTGGATTCCATTGAAATAATTTATTAAGAAGAATCAAAAAAATTTTAAAAAAGTTTTGCATCCCCATTTACACAATTTCTAAGACTTTGTATTCTGGTAGAGGTTGATGTTATTGAGCCTTTTTGTAAGAGGAGTGATAAGAAAGTATTCGTATTTCTGTTACTTCTGTTCTTCGAAGTTACATCTTCTTTTATCTATTTTTCTTCAGAGAGTATCCATCACAATACTTCCTGTGTGAAAACCCCTTGTTATTATGATAAATACTTCCTCAGTAACTGTTTTAAAATATTGCCTCTCTCATTTCTTCTACAAGTCTTTTAAAACATTTTTTTTTTTTGGCAAAAGATTCCCCAATTGTTTATCACAGTTTTCTGAACTCTTTGATGAGTAGTCTCTGGATTGAAAGCATAAGTGTCATACTGCAGGAGAAATGTAAGGTTCAGTTGACAAACCTGGAACTGGTCTGGCCAGAGTAGGATGCAAAGATGTGGAAGGCAAGAATGAGCCCCCTCTGTTCTCGATTAATTCAGTGGAGTGGTATATGTCATTTAACCTCTTTGTCTCAGGTAATTAAGAGTCTTCAGTGTGGTTAAACCCTGCAAATCAACATGAATGCTGGATGAAACAGGACAGATTTCAGGACTTTTGTTAGAATTTTTGATGCCTAGAATGTCTAACTTCCATTTGTAACAAAGAAAAAATCCTTCAGTTCAGAACTTATATTTAAAAGCAAATAAATTAAAAATATTGATACAGTGTTTCTTTGAAACAAAGTGTACTCCTTCAAACTTCAACAGTTGCTGACTGAGAACCTCTGGTATTATTGGTGTTACAGTTTTAAGAGTGGTCATGAAACTGATGGAAATGGTAGTTTCACTTACTTGCTGCTCTGGGTTTTCCAATCATGTTAATGCTTGATTCTCTCTTCAGGTGCAGATCTTGCCTTTCCTGCTTCAGTCCATGACAATATAGTTTGCAGTAAAACATTTCAGATTCTTTACAAAAATGAGGAAGTTTCTGTGAACGATGTGATGATTTTCAAAATAAAAATGCTGTTGGATGAGAGGAAGGTAATCTGCCATTCAACTTTATTATATTCAGATAATTCAGTCTTCATTATGTACAGTTTGAGTTGGTACAGATAAGGGACCTGAAAGATTTCATGCTTCTACAATTTCTTTGTAGATTGAGGAGTCACTTAATGAAATGAATTTTCTACTAACGTTAGATCTACACTTCACGGATACAGACTATTCGTAAGTTTTAAATATGGAAGTTTTTATTAAAACAACAATATATGTTAACTTTTAAAACTGATTAAATCTGTGTTATTTATAGGTGTCGTGTGTTCATTTTAGACCAAAATGATGGTTAAAAAGAAATCCAATGGTCAAGTCTGTAAAGATTTCATAACTGATTTGTCTCACTCTGATAATTTTTTTCTTCTTGGGGAGATGCCTTTGCATTCCACAGTATAGACCTATGCTAAATTGCCAGCTGTGTCAGTTATTAATAGCTTGCACTTTAAGTATAATTGTTCTAATTGTATGTTGGTTTCTTAATTTCTTTTTAGACCAGATGACCTGAGCACACTACAGCCAATTAGTAGCCGAACTTTAAAGTTGCACTTTAACTTACACCAGGGCCTTCATCATTACGTCAATGTTATGTTTGATTACTTCCACCTTTCTGTCATATCGGTTATAGTCCATGCTTCTTTGGTTGCTCTGCATCAGCCATTGATAAGGTAATCTCTCATTAATAAAATGCAAATAAATTATTCAGTGTTCAAATGGAAATGCTATAAAAACAGAATAATTAAGAAGGAATTAAATCTATGGCCAGTATTGTTTTCTGTATGATGATTTTAGAATATAGGACCCAGAGGGATGAGAAACTTCTTGTTTTCAAAGTTATCTGAAAAAAAATTTGGAGAGTTTTTGATTTGTTAGAAATAAAAGCATGTAATGTAGGAGAGAGATAATACCCAAGACCAGAGAAGTGGAGGAATGTATAAATATCTGTATTTATACATGTATATTTGTATGTATAAATATTTATGAATTTTCCTAATCAGGCAGATCTGCTGCTCACTCTAGTTGGCGACTGAAATAGCTGCCATTAATATGAATAGGGCACCTTCTGTTAGCTGCCTTATCTGCACAGTTTTCAGTTACTGCTGGAATGGCAATGTTGTCTGCAAATGATGCATTTACTATTTTCTTAAAGTAAATGGACATGGTGAATTTACTTTTCTCTTTAAAAAAGTTTTTGCTTCATTTTTGCTGGAACCTTTTTTATTTCATTTACTTGTGTCACCCTTTGCAATCTCTGTTTACTTCTCTCTCTCAAAAGTAAGTGTGAAAAAGGGCTGTATAGTCAGACACAGTCACACATATGAAGTGTTCTTTAAACAGTTTTTTCTTTAGCATGACTATCTTTCCCTTCTTTCATTATTTCCAAATATACCATGATACTGCTCCTAAGTTTCTTCATATTCAAGTTCAGTCTGTGCTTCAAATGCCCAAACCTTTAGCTTAAGGTGTTCGCACTGCTCGTGCTTGTCTTCACATCATGGAGAGCTATATCTCTGTGTATGTTAGACTGCTTCAGAACCACTTCTCCCCTGGCACAGCATCAGAGGTATCTGGGTCATCGCGAAGGGTTTTAAAAGGGCAGACCACCATGCTAGGAACTTCCAGGGTCTTACTGAGGGTCCTTGTTTCTACTACTTTTCAAGAAAAATCAAGAATTTGTTTTAACTGTGATAGCTTTATGACACGTAGTATGTTCAAATTATCAATTCATTTGTGCTTTTTGCAGTTTTCCTCGCCCAGTGAAGAATACCTGGTTGAACAGGAATGCACCAGCACAAAACAGGGACTCAGTGATTCCTTCTCTTGAAAGTGTGGTCTTTGGCAATAATTACACAAAACAGTTATCAGCAGACGTAAGAATATATCAGTTTATGATTTTATTTGTATTCTGTGGGGAGGTGAGAATATTATCTTCTCTGCAGGAGTATTACTCGATAAAGAATGAATTTTGTTGGAGTTACTTTGGGGTGCCGTGTGATAAGGGAAATGAGAAAAATTCTTCCAAAAGATTGTTTTCTATGCTTTAGGAACATGCAAGTGGAAAGTTTACAATATTAAGTGTTTAAACTTCTTTTTTAATGTCTTGCAATCTGTTGAAAATCACAAAAATGACAAGTTTGTGAAAAGAGGCAATTGCTGATCTTTTTTTTAATCATTCTGCTAACACTTCATTTATTGTACAATGTTAACATGTGCCTTTTTTCTTTGTTTTAGGGTTGCAGCTTTGTTGTTTCAGAATCTTTCCTCAGCCATGCTTATAATTTCCACTATACACTTTGTGCCAGTTTACTGCTTGCTTTCAAAGGGTTACACAGCTATTTCATTATGATAACCAAGGAGCTCCCCTCTTCTCACCGAATTGAACTGGGTATGTTCAGTTTAATAAAATGCATCGCTTTCTTGTCAGTGTTCATTAAGAATACACTCTTCTAGACTAAACTGTCACTGACCTTATCCATGTGGTATATCTAAAATACTTTTGCTTGAAGAAAATATAAAATAGAAAGAATTGTTGTCACATTACTAATAAAATAAGGAGATAAAAACCTAAGTCTATGCAAATATATTTTTTTCTTGTTGGTCTTGACTTGTGCAGTTATTTCAAATCACTGTGTTTAGTGGTGAGAAAGTTAGAGAAGCTCTTAATCCAAGTAGCACACTGCACTTCTTTGTTTTTTATATGGAAACTTTGCATATTTGTACAAAAATTTGTAACTCTGTAAGCTTTGATTTGAGAGGAATATTTTAATGGAAACTTATCTGAAAAAAGACCTACAAGAAAAAATTGCTGCTGGCTCACTTTGTAGTGTAACTTTTTAAACAGATTCAGGTGCCACGAAGACTTCTAGTTAACCGCATTTGATGAAAGTAACTGCAAAAGTATTAAATGTAATGTATGGAAATGCACATGCCCATTACATTTCTGTAGAATGCAGAGCCAAGCCTCAATTTGAGAAGTAGAAGAGCAGTGCAAGTAAAAAAGGAAAATACACTGGCATTGAAAAGAATTATTTAAACTTATTCCTCAGCAAGCATATACCTTTTTAGTCATGTTTTGACTTGGGAATTTACATGTAGACAGCATTCATTGATTTTTGTACTGGTTAATTTTAATGTTGTCAGAACTAAGTGTAGTGAAACAGCAAGGTTGGAAATTGAGACATGAAAGCTATTTTAAAAATTTATATGGTCAATTAATGATTCTAACAAAGAATGTTTCACTTGTGTATTACAAAATACAAAGCTATTTTTAGGGGAAGAAATTTTTTTAAGGGAGTGTATCAGAAATCTGTGTAGAAAAATACTAGAAACTGAGGGTTTTCCTTTATGGAAGTTAAAATACTGCAACACTTAGGCTGCAGAGAACATGTCTATGTCAGTTATCTTAATATTGAGGGAAACACCTTATTAAAGGTACAATTCAACTCTTAGTCTTCCTTTTAAGATCAGAATGTGGGTTTTTTCCAAATCATAGAACCATAGGATCGTTTAGGTCGGAAAAGACCTCTAAAGATCATGGAGTCCAAGCATTAGCCCAGCACCACCATATTCACCACTAAACCAAATCCGCAGGTGCCACATCCACATGCCTTTTGAACACCTCAAGGGATGGTGACTCCACCCCTTCTCTGGGCAGCTTGTTCCAATGCCTGACCACCCTTGCAGTGGAGAAATTTTTCATAATATGCAATCTGAACCTCCCCTGGTGCAGCTTGAGACCATTTCCTCTTGACCTGTCACTACTTTCCTGGGAGAAGAGGCTGAGCCCCACCTGAGCCCCACCTGCCTACAACCTCCTTTCAGGTAGTTGCAGAGAGCAGTAAGGTCTCCCTTGAGCCTTCTTTTCTGCCAGTTAAAGAACCTGAGCTTCCTCGGCCACTCCTCAATGGACTTGTGCTCCAGACCCTTCACCAGCTCCATTGCCCTTCTCTGGACATGCTCCAGAAGCTCAATAGAGCCTGATGGCACTGTTATTGTAAGGATAGGCTTAGACTAAACCTTGATGCTTAAGTGTTTCAGAAAGGACCTTCAATTCCCCTAAAACATTCCTTTAATATATATATATATATGTATGTATGTATATAATAGAAAAAAGCCAACCATTGAGTTGCATACTTGGGTTGTATCTTTCAACCTCATGGAAGGCACCAAAAACATTCATAAGCTTTAGTGGAACTTGAGTCAGATATTTACTCATTTAGCTTACTTTTGGGAATGAAAGTTTGAACAGAAATGCTCAAAATAAATACCTGAAGAGAATATTACAACTTACATTTAACATTCATTATATGTATTCTGCTGAGTTTGTTTCCTGTGGGTTTGGTTTTTTAATTTTTATTATGTCTCTGCTAGAATTACTTTGGTTTTTTGTATTTGTAAATATCTTTTTCATTTATTTCAGTTATTTTATATGATGGGGACAATTGAAGTAATAAAAAGTACTAATAATGTAAATACTAACTATTACTTTTTGCTCATGAAAAATAACTAATGCCTACCATTAACACTAATTTTTCTAAAATCCATCAACAGTAAAAATAGCTGCGTTTCTGAAATGTCTATAAAGAAATTGAAGCTCACTGGACCTCACGAAGTGCACTGTCATTCGCAATTTTTTTAATTTTTAAACTAAATTATTATTTTATAGTGGATATTTTATCTGGGAAGTTTAAATGGGCATTGCAGAAGAGAATATCCAGACCTGTTTAAACTCCAGAATCATCACTTTTTCGTTTTAGATTAAATTACTATCCCTCTAATTTTATTTCTTCTGTTTGCTTTGCTATTGCTCTGTCATATAATTTTAACACAAGAGAGTGATTTTGCAGAAGCATGTGCAGACAACTGTTGGACTTGATAAGTGTAACTGAGCATTTAAGTATTACTGCTTTCAGGAAATAAAAAAATG